>NW_006760698.1:0-3731 GCF_000271605.1 Fomitiporia mediterranea MF3/22
GAAAACCCTTTATATATGTGTATACACATGTAGTAGGATACAGGGTAGTCTAGTGAACAAAAAGGAAAACACCCACAAGCACCTACAACACATGTTGCACAAATGCACAGGTAGTGCAATTGTTACACTTGCCCTCCAGCATTTAGTCCTAAATGCTAAGAGAGTTAGTACTAGAATAAACGAAATAACAACACAAAAACAAAAGAAAACATTAGTAACTTACTACAAAGTTCAGTACTGCTACACTAGGACGTTCTCTGTAGTCATGGATGTGTCTTCAATTGGTCCTGTAGTGGACTGGACGTGTTCCTGTCTGGCTTGGACATGTTCTGTAGTAGAACTAGTGGAACTTGCAGCAGATTGGTTGGAACAGCTGTCAGATTGAGCAGAAAGTGGCAGATTTGGTAGTAGAGTAATGCCTTGAGTGTTGAATGAGCTCAGAGCACTCATATTGAGTACTGAAGTAAGATTGGTAGACGTTGAGGACAATTGTGACTCGATCTGAGGACGTTTGTAGTTGTGTGAGTAGAATATAGTGGTTCCATTGTTGATTTGCTCAGCTCTACACTTTGCACCTAAGTAAAACAGTAAGGTACATGTGCTTGTAATAATATAATGTAGAATATATGCACATTTACCTTGGTTCAAAGCCATGTTCTTATGGTATACAAAGTCCTGGGACACTTGTATCATCTTAGCATGTTGAACACAGTCTTGGAACAGTGGTAGTAGGCTCAGTCTCACATGAGAAGGAATGTGGAAGTTATACAAGCATAATACAATGAGATAATGCTCTGGGAGTTGTATAGTAGGGTTGAGGGAATTGTTGTGGATAGCCCTGGAGAAAGCTGCAATCTCCTTGAGCTCCTCTCAATTGAAAACATAGTCAGTGCTTGTACTATAGTTGTGAGTAACCCAATCCTGAGTGATTGGTTGCACTCGAGGGCCAACTAAGAGTTGTAGAGGAGGATGAGGCATATTTGTGCCTTGTAGAAAAGCAGATGCAAATGTATGAGCAACGGATTCTTGAGTAGTAGACATGATATGTGTAGTAAAGTGACTATATGCACAGTTTTTAAAGCCTTTGCATATGTCTACCTGTATGTCCATGCTGTAGCATTGTGTTTGAAAGGTTGCCTCATGTTTTACTAGACTGATACTAACCTGAGAGTCATCAGTATCAAGTTTTCCCTTTCCTAGAGTTAGTGCATCAATAGAATCAATTCCAAGTATGTTTAAGTATTCCTTCAATGTCTCAAGGTGAGCAATTTTATCATAGGGTAGCCATGTGTGATCTCTGGACTTCCATAGTACTTTGAACAAAGTGGTAGTCCCTTGTCCTGTATGAGTTTCAATCGAATCTACTGTCCATTCCTTGTTCTCATTGTTTAATCCAGTAACTTGTCCTACTTCCCTTCCAGGGAATAATCTATCATTGTTTGGAACATGTATCCTAAGTAGTGATGAATGAAATACTGGGTGTATGTTATGATTCCTCATTTCCCTGGGTAGATCTAGTTCAAATGCCTCGTTTCCTGTGTTCCAGATTATTCTGTAAGGTCCTATGTACTTTGGTACTAGTTTCCTTGCTCACTGTCTTGGTAGATTCATATTCTTTGTAGAAACATATACTAGATTGTTTAATTTGAAGGAAGAGGGTCGTCTGTGTTTATTAGCATGTCTAGTTTGCTTTACCCTTGCCTGAAGGATTGTATTGTGTGCCTGTAGTATTGCATCCTTTACTTTCTGAGTGTAAGTCCTTACTCTGGGATATTCATCCTTCCTGGGGTTGTTCCATATTAAGTTCCTTGGCATCCAACCATAATTTAGAAAGAATGGTGTATATCCTATAGTTTCTGACCTTACTGTATTGATAGCATACTTGATCATAGGTAGTTTATGTATCCAATCCTTTTGTTTAGGAGAAATACACTGTCTGAGCATCTGAGTAATTGTTCTGTTCATTCTCTCAGTCAATCCATTGGTCTGTGGATGATATGTGCTTGATAGCTTCAATTTAATACCTATAAGTTCATGTAATCTTTTCCAAAACATACTGGTGAATAGGGAATCACAGTTGTTAACAATGTAATTAGGCAATCCATACAGTTTATAGACGTTTTCAAATACTATCTCTGCAATTTCTCTTGCTCTGTATGTTTGCCTAGTAGGAATAATGTGTACCATACTAGTTAATAAACAAATAACTGTACAAATCATATTAAAAGGTCCCAAACAGTTCTTTGATTCAGGAAAAGGTCTAACAAAGTCCATTCCTATGCCTTCCCAAGGCCTATTAGGTACTGAGAGTGGATGTAGTAAACCAAACAGTTTCTGATTGTTAGGTTTGCTGATTTTGCATGTATGACACGAATTGCAGTAGGAATTAATGTCTATGATCATATCCTTCCACCAAACTTGTTCTCTAAGGTACAAAAGTGTCTTTCACAGTCCTAGGTGTGCCAAAATAGAATGTGTATGCTCTATTACAATTTCCCTAGCGTTTCTGTTGTGTATTAGAATTCTAGGTATGCAAAGTATGTACCTCTTACTCTCCTAGCAAAATATGAGTCCATTTTTGACATGAAAATTCTGGAAGTGCTTCGGATCTTGTAATATCTGATTGAAGAAGTTATCCTTATGATATCTGCCTTTGAGACATTCTGGGAATTGTAAATCCAGTGAAGATTGAGCTATAATATCAGGTAACTGTAGTTCAATCAAGTTCCAGAGTTGATCAGTAGCATTCTTTGGTACTGAGACGTTCTGATCATTAATTTCTAATCTAATATTATTGTCTGAATGTCTGTATCCTTGTGTATTACTTCTAGTGTCTGGTATGTTTGTAGGTGAATTTATTTCATGCAAATCTAATTGTTCAGTGTTCTGAGGCAGTGTTTCTAATACCTCACTGTGTGTGTCTGTTTCCTAATCTTGCTCTGTGTTCTCTAGTATTGTAAACCAGCTTCTAGTCCTTGTAGTAGGCCTGCCCTCTGTTTGGAGGTCTGTCTGTAAGTTTCTAGCATGTCTAGTAATTAATCTAGCCTTTCTACTGTACAGTCGACTTGCAATTAATCCTTGAGGTGAAGTTTTCCTTACTGCTGCTAGTCTAGCCTCAATATATGTAGTATCCTGTATCTCTAACAGCTGTGAAATGTTATTCCTGACTTAATTAATCCTTGATAGATCATTGTTGTTGAGTTGCAGTGTATATTCTTACTGAGATCAAGTTGTTCCTAGTAAATCTCCTGAGTATATGTGTGATAACACGTCTGCAAGAATGTTTGTAGTGCCTGGAATGTATTTTACAGTGAAATTGAAGTCTGATATCTTCTCTAGCCATCTGGCTTGTCTTCCACTTAATACTGGTTGCCTTAGAATGTGTTCTAACACTCTGTGATCAGTATACCAAAAGAAATACATTCCTTGTAGTAGATTCTTGTGTCTTAGTATAGTTTCTACTCTTGCTAGTAATTCTACATTGTGTACTAGGTAATTCTGTTGCACAGGGTTTAATTTCGCTGAGAAAAACGCTACTATCTTGGAATCTTTCTAATCATGACCTTGGCTGACTATTCCTCCAATTCCTGAAGCCAAAGTGTCTGTAACAATGTTGATAGGTGGTGCATTCTTACTGTAGTCCAATACTATCCTGTGATTATGCCTAAAATCTGATACTAGCTTTACTATTTGATCAAACACTCACTGTTTAGTGAATGTCCATCTGAAAA
>NW_006760699.1:0-3729 GCF_000271605.1 Fomitiporia mediterranea MF3/22
TCTGAGACATACTCTTGTGTAGTCTCATCTTAACACTCCCCTTCAAACTCTTACTAGGTCTAGTAGACTTGTAAGATGTTTGCTTGTAGTATGTATAGATAGTTTAATCATTATAACTGTATTGTACAATTGTTTGTTTGTATAACGTGTTTATAACTTGATGTAGTTAATAATAATATTATTAGTATTATAGTAATACATTGTCTGTTCTGTGTACTGTCCATTCCAAATGTCATCCACTTTGTGTTAAGTTTGTCCAATGTTATATTGTTTAAGTATATTTAATTAGTTCGTTTGTTTGTAATATACTGTTGAATAACAGTATTGTTATTGTAATAGATTGTTTGTAAATGTTATTAAATAATTTGTAAATGCTTCAGAGACCTGTAGAATCTTGTCAGCATGCATAGGTACATATATGTGTATATTTAAATCATAAATGCAATTACTTGTTTTGTTTTATTGTTTGTTATTCAGTCATATTGTTTGTTATTAAGTTTGTTTGAGTACTCTAGTAATTTCTTTTTACTTCACTGTGAAACTAATGAATCATGCTAGTAAAATGTATATTTGATGTTGTAATAATATCCTTCTTTAATCATTGCCATCTGTATTTGTCTACATTCATATATACATTAAGTATTCAGTAATAGCTGATTTATGTCTTTGGATTGAAGCTTTGTATTGATTGTATATTATAATATTAATAATAATATTTGTTTTTGCTAGATTACTTCATTCCAAGATTAATGAGGTTTTATACTAATGTATATTTGTTGTATAAATGTTATGTCTGGCTGCAGGCATCTTACTATGTGTCTAAGTGTATTGTATATGTATTATATTATGAATGTATTGTTTGTTCGTTTGCTTTACATTATTGTTTATAGTTATGTATTAATTTATTAACATTATGTTTGTTAATTGATTGTTTCTGATACATCCTGAGTAACTATGTGATCTGTTGCATTGTTTCTTTAATAGCCAACATAGTTATCTGTTGTAAATTAATACTAACATGTGTTTGTATTATTTATCATTAACAATGTTATTGTGAATTGTTATGATTGTAGTATTGTGTATATATATGTGTGTATGTTATGACTATTGTTCTTTGCTTTTTCTTTTGCAAAGAATGATGTATTGTAACACAATCTGTATATAAGTGATATATTGGATTATGTTTACTATAATTGTCTCCTAGCATTCTTTTAGTTAATCTAGTACTATGTGCAATTGTAGTATTTGTTCAACGTTTTATTTGTTAATTGGTTTGCTAGGTAAAAACGTTTTATATATTGGTTTTATTTATTTTATTTGAATTATTGTATAAATATACCTATTAGTATCTATCTGATGTATTTCATAGTGTTATAATACTGTTCATGCTTGTATTAATCACACAGTGAGAGCAAATTAATTGTTTGTACAAGAATCAATTTAATAGTTTTATTTAATTATATGTATACACTCTATACTTGTTTATATAGTTATTATCTGTGTATTGTTTGGTTGTAGTTGCGAATTATATTACAATTATATTCGTATTATCATATAGATATATTATTTATTGTTTTATGTACATTCTGAAGTATTATTTTTGTTATTCATCACTTTTATCTATGAACTATAGTCTGAATTAATGAATTATTTTGTTATATAATATGATAATCGTCTGTATATTATTTATTTTCATATTAAATACTGTTAAGTTAATTATATTATCATATTAATATTATTTGCCAAGTATGAGCATTTGTTTTGTAGTAGAATTATTATTTATTTAATGTTGAAGTTCAATTGCACATTGTGTTGACTTCCATTATTTAGTTCTGATCAACATAGTTTTGCTTTGTACTGAATGATTTACCTTTATGATCTGTTATGTCTGTCCATAACTTCTATTACTTAGTTAGTGCTTAGTCTGTGAATTTTGTTATTCTATTTTTCATAGCATTCATAGTGTTATACTTTCCATTCTGTTGTTTATATTTAGTTATTAATTTTTCATACATATTATTCATTTAGTTATTAATTTTTTGTGCATATTATCCATTTTCTCCCCTTCAATTCAAGAAGGTATTTCTTCAAAGAATTGGATATTTCTTTAATGTTTATTAATTATTGTTATAATATAATATTTATATATAATAATTGTAATTGCTTTTGTGGTTTGATTTCTAATTATTAGTATTTTAAAACAGTGCATAACGTTTGTTATGTTCTATAATGAGTAATTTAAATGTTATTACTATTATATCTTTGTTACTGTTAACGTTCGTCGACTTATATAATGTGTATTTTGTTCGTTATAGTAGATAAGTACACATTATGTATAATATACAAGTTTTGTTCACACTCATTATCTTTTATTAATAATTGTTTGTAACTATGAATGAATATTTTGTTTTTGTGTTGAAAACATATAGTAATTCGTTTGTTTCTGTATAATATTCATTTAATAACATTGTAATTATTATTTATGTAGTGCTTTTAGTAAATGTGCTGAGTTCTATTAAGTGTGCTCACATCTGTTATTGCCTATTTTATATTATACTGTCCAAGATAATGACTTAAACATTTTATTAATTTATTTAATCATATTATATTATGATTATTTTCAGTCATAATTATTATAATAATGTGTTTGTAATAATAATATTTGTATTATTCATTGTAATAGCCTTATCAGCTTAATACTTTGCTTCTACAAGCTATATTGTCATGATGTAAATTTAATAATCATTTGTTAAGGTATATATACTGTACAGTTGATGTTGCTGTTGCAACTTCGAAATTTATTATATAATCAGCTGCTGTGATAACACATTCTACATAATTAAGTTATATTGATGTGTTGTTTCAAGTATATTAGAGATATAATTCTTTCGTTCATCATTAGTATACATTTACACTATTGTATTAATGTGTAAAGTAGTATCATTTGTTTAATAATTATAATTTTTGCACTTGTCTTGTGCTGTAATTAGTATTTATGTGTTATAACATTATTTCTTTGTGTGTAGTTAGTTTATACACTCTGTAGCATTGTTTTTTTGGTTTGTAGTTATTCATTATACTTTTGTATATCTGTACTTGTCTGTATATCTTAGATATGCATATTATATTTGGTATCCAATAAGTAATCACAATATCTGACATGTAACTGCTGAATCTGATATGTTACATATAATTGCTCAACTATAATATGTGTTAGTTATTATATTGTTCTGTATTCGTTCTGTTAGTTCTATCTGTATTATTATCATTATTATTGTTATTATAGTGTCTGCAATTGTATTATCGTTTATAATACATGTTAAATGTTAAATGTTTTATTTATTTGATTTAATATACTGTTTAGCATATATGCACTCGTTTTGAGCATTAATCGTTTGGCCATAATATTACTATATGTGTTATTGTTTGATTTATACTATAACATAGTATGTTTGTTTGTTGACAGTGTCAATCATTTGTACTATTGTAATGTTAATAGTAAAAGAGTAGCATTTGCTTTATTAATCTTTTTAATGTTTGTCTGTAGTATGATCAGTTAATTTATTATAACATGATCTCTGTGATATTATAGAATATTTTAGCATTTAATAATTGTAGTAAGTGATACTCATTGTAGTTTCAACATTGCCTGCATAGATTATGTTACTACTGGGCCAATGATTATAATCACTAAGATGACAATCATATAATGTCTGGGTTGTATGTAAT
>NW_006760700.1:0-3728 GCF_000271605.1 Fomitiporia mediterranea MF3/22
TGGATGCCGATTTGCGAGACTCGGAGGAATACGAGAACTGCTGTGACGAATTGAGGGCCGAGTACGTGAACTATTGCGTGTTGCAGAAGGTCGCGCAACGCGAAAATTACGCGAGTATAATTGCTCGTCATGTCCCAAAATGCTACGGATTGTATCAGGTCTCGGGTGAGCCGTCTCTGTTCTTTTTGATCACGGATTTCGTAGGGGAGCGTATCCCAGAATTCGCGTCGAGGAGCTTGAGGGAGGACAGAAAGTAGGTCAATCGTTCGTTCGGGATGTTCAGATAGCTTAACGATTTACAGGAAACAAATCATGCATGCTCTCATTGAGCTTCATAAAATCGGCGTTTTCCATGGCGACGCTCGTGCTGAAAATATGCTATTTGACAGCATGTCGCACAGCGTGAAGATGATTGACTTCGCCAGAAGTTATTGGCATGAGTGTGGCGGTTTGTCGGGTTGCGATGAGCTGACGGAGATTTGGAGGGTCTTGTTCCAAAGCAAGCCAATGAGACCCCTACGTCTGCGCACACAAAATGCCGAGGATAACGTCATAGGGGCGAGCAAGGAAGAAAAGGCAAGGTTCAGAAACCAACTGGGTTTGTGTTTATTGCCATTTTGTGGGAAGGAATTTGTAGATACTGTCATCATTTGAATGAGAAACTTGTATTCGTTGTGCGGTCTTGCTGTATGTCCTGTTGTATGTCCTGTTGTATCTTGTTGTAGCCGGCTTTTGTGAGAAATATCATAGTATTTATGGTTATTTCTATCTGCAAAAACAGGAAGGAAATAAAATTGCAATAGTATTCTTGAGCTGTAGACTACATAGGAGTATATCAGGACAGCTATTCAATGTAACCACAATGCTGGAAGAAGTTCCTGCAATGCTCAGTACTAATTGACACTACTTCCCCATACAATTGGTCATATACAGCTGTACCACTTTCATCAAGACCAATACCTTGAAGTTGCAATTTCAGGAGCAAGAATGTCAACTTGATAGGATTGAAGTCTGGTGAATACACAGGAAGAAAGACAAGCTCCATGCCTCTATGAATACATCCAGTTTTAGATTATGGTAATAAGGACCAAACAATGATCAGTACCTTGATTCAACTCTCTCACAAACCTCCTGTAACTTATGGATAGAACAGTTGTCCATAACCAACACAGATCCAGGCTCTACACAATTAGCAATCACTGTAATGAATTCAATAAACTTTTCCACATTGAAAGCACCCTTAATGATTACACAGTCAAGGATGCCATCCAAAGACAAGGCTGGAAGAATTGAATATCTGAAAACATATAATACAGGTATAATATAAGGAATAACAATTAGACTTACCTTTTTCCCCTAGCAAAAACTTGTTTCCAACTAGCTTAACAACCTTATAATGCTCAGGCTTTCTTCTGCAGATACACACATTGGTCACAAGTACTCTTGTTAATAAAATACATCCTTTTACCCTCCCTCCTTTTCTTCTCTATCAAGTCTCCTATAAACAGACTGAACTGAATGTATACACTTTCACAGTGCTCAGCTGTCCTCCTTAAAATCTATAAAGGAATTGTAAGTCTAGGGATGTCTACAACTGTACTATAATACATACATATTTTAGTATGAAACCTACTTGCCTGAGTGCTCTCTAAACTGTACTGTCTGACACATACTTTCTACAGGCCTTACTGTCAGTGACAGTATAGAGGGGACCTGAAGGCTCAGTAAGGGGACCCAGGCTACAACTATCCTACACAACAGAAATACAGAACACAAGCACTAGAATGTAGTCAAAACTTGCAGAACAGGCAGAGAGAGAGAGTGAGACAAGAGTAGAGTATATAGAGTGAGCCTAAGAGTACAGGATGTTACAATTCTCCACTCCTGTACCTTCAGTTCCAAGGGTTCTGCACCCTTCTGTACTAGAACTCAGGATTTCTGTCTCTTAGGGGTACCATCTATAGACTATATGTGTGCTGACTCTTGCTACTACCCTTCCTTACTTTATCATTCCATTCCTTTGACCACCCCTTCATTCTTTGTTCATTCTATAGTCTCTTACCCTTTGTCCATCCCTTCATTCTTTGTACCTTTATCTTTGACCCTCCCTTTCTTTCATTCTTTGTGGCTTATCATTCTTAGTAGCTCATACTCCCTGAGTGCTCTTGTGTAGTTTAGTATATATAGGTGTACAAGATCAGACTGGTCCTGTAGTCTTGATCTTGTCTACTCTAGGTAGTCCTGTACTCTTAGGCTCAATCTATATACTCTACTCTTGTCTCACTCTCTCTCTCTCTACCTGTTCTACAAGTTCTGACTATGTTCTAGTGCTTGCATCCTATATTTCTGTTGTGTAGGATAGTTGTAGCCTGGGTCCCCTTACTGAGCCTTCAGGTCCCCTCTACACTGTTACTGACATCAGATCAAGACTACCCATTACTACCCTACAACTCTCCTATGTTTTGAGCATTAGTACTCACTATTGTGTTGATCTCTTTTCTTTGTCCTGACCCTTCTACATTTTTAAATTTTAAACTCCCTAAACCCCTTTTAAATGTTTGCCACCCTTCTTCTATTCATTACCCCTTTTAGTTTAGTACTGATTCCTTTATAGTGTAGACATAGACACTCTTACACTAACTGCCACCCCTACTGTCCTACCAGATCAGTAGTTACAAGCAGACCTAGCTTAATATGTACAGACCTCTATTTAAGAGACCTTTACTAATCACATACCCTCAGCCCCTTCAGAACCTGTTCCAGTTGCTCTAAAAGTTGTAACTCATTCTAGAAAGAAAGTACACATAGTCTACCCTTCAGACTTTAATAGGTAGCACTTTAAGGACTTCTAGTACTAAGTTAAACTATACATAGTTACTACTTTGACTGATCTATCCTCAGATCTTGATTGTGTCCTATTTGTCCTCTCCTTCATGAAGGAAGGTAACACAGCCACTTGGGCTTAGAACTGGATCAAAGGCTATTGGATTGGAAGCCTGATCCAACTTTAGAACAATGAGTTGTACTCAGAATTCATAGAGCAGCTCTGTACTTCCTTTATCAATCTGAATAAGAAGTGTAATACACAGAACAAGCTTGCATCTCTGTGACAGAGCAAACATTCTGTTAATACCTTCTTTCAGGAGTTCAATATCCTAGCCCAGAAGGTAGGATTCATGCTTGGGTTCAATAATGTCCTTATTAGAATACTTGAAAAAGCTCTTCACCTAGAACTGGTTAATAAGATTCTTAGAATAATGCTAGAACTGGTCACTTACACTGAGTAGAAGATACACACTATCTCCTTCAACCAAGCTGTAGCTCAGATGTGTTAAGTCTGTATAGAATGCCTACACATGTGTTTAGCTCTGACAGTTCCAAGTCCTTAAATCAATCTGCCTATAATTTGTAATCAATCTGTTCTGATAGACATTAGAGAAGCCTAAAAGTAAGGAGCATACTTTACCTGTAGAAAGTTAGGGCACCAGATTAAGGACTGCCTACTAAAGTAATAGTATATCTGTCAGGTTATTAGAGTAATAATGAGTGACAAGCAGGATTTATAGTAAGAAGCCTTTTCTACAAATCTAGAAGTCACCTTAGAACTCTCAGACCCTAACTATATACTCTAGGATTTTGTAGAGGCCCAACAGTGAATATAATACTAAAGAGCTATAACTTGGATTTTTTAATAGCCACTTTTGATTCAATGGACACTGTAGGATTAG
>NW_006760701.1:0-3726 GCF_000271605.1 Fomitiporia mediterranea MF3/22
GGGGAAGAGAGGTTATGTGAGAGGCTTAGAGAGATCACACAAAGAGGGGGGATAGTGGACTCAGCTCACTCTCTTGTAGCTTGCTTCATTGTCTGTTGATTAGTTAGTCTATATATACTATGTAGGTATGTCTCAGATGTAGAATGTATGATGGAAGGTATTCCATCATTGTTTGTCATTGCTTGTAATGTAGTTTATATCATCTGAGACATACTCTTGTGTAGTCTCATCTTAACAAATCCCTAGCTAGGTCTGTGACTAGGAATGACACTAGTAGGGGCTTAATACCCTGGCTAGGTCCAGGACTGGAGGTAACACTAGTAGAGGCCCTAGACATTCAGGACTAGGATTGACACTAATAGGGGCTTGGTACCCTGACTAGGTCTATAACTAGAAAAGGGACTTTATACTCTAGGAAACAGGAGGTGATGCTAGTAGAGGCCCTATATGTTTGGGACTAGAATTGACACTAGCAGGGGCTTGGTACTCTGACTAGGTCTACAACTGGAAAAGGGGCTTTATACTCTAGGAAACAGGAAGGGAAGGGAAAGGGACTTTATACTCTTAGTAGATAGTAGACAATGACAGTAGACACTAGACAGTGACAGAGCAAGAGATAGTATAGTAAGGAATAGACAGTCTTAACAAACACTTTGACAATAGAGAGATACACATTACAGTAGGTACAACAAGTATACAACAAATACACTGTAGTTGACAGCTCAATCATAACATCCATTGTACTAAAAGTAGATACTATCTGTCAGTATAGAACCTGTAGCTCCTGAAGAGAATTATGCTACAGTTCCAGATATTAGTAGTAGTATTAAGATAGTACTTCCTTGCACAATTTTAGGACTAGGACAGTAGGTCCTTCTGTAGCTTGTTTCTTGACAGTGTTCTAGTAGAGTAATTGTATAGTAGCTCCTAATCTTAGTAGTAGTACCAAGATAGTGTTCTCCTCAAATGATTTGAGAAATAGGATAGTAGGGGCTTCTACAGCTTGTTTCTAGACACTAGCTTAAGATTGTAATGAGTAGCAGAAAGGTTATGAGCAAGAGCAAGTCTGTAGATAATCTGCTTGAAGTGGCACAGTGAAGCATATTCTTGAGTGGCAGAACCTTAATTGTAGACAGCTGACCAGACTCACAATAATGTGTAATACATGTAACTCTAGTACAACCACACACACTCTTCTTAATGCCTTCTCCTAGAATCCAGGGACCAATCTGATGAGGGTTTGCTGGGAGAGGGTGGCACAGTGAAAGCATATATTTAAGTGGCAGAATCTTACTTGTAGCCAACTGACAAGACTCACAATGAGGCACAACATGTATGACTCTAACACAACTGTATACAATCTTCCTGACATGTTCTCCTAGAATCCCAGGACCAATCTGATGAGGGTCTGTTGGGAGATCAAAGGTGGGCTGGCAGGTGGTAATATTCTCTCTATGAGCCTTCAAGAGTGAACAGGAATTCAGTATAGCATTTGTAAAGTTTGTGATTAACTAGAGTATTACTGTAGGGTACTGTAGGTGTGCAGGAGATAGTGGACATGTGGGGGGAAGCCAGGGGGGGGAGGCTGACAATCTGGTGGCATGAGTGAAAGGTAGTGGATGAGAGGTAATCCCCAAATTTTGCAATGTTCAAAAAAAAGTGTAAAGGCCAGAGCCTTACTCAAGAACACAGAACAGGCAAAGACCTGGGATTTGAGAGGTCAACCTAAGTACAGGAGCAAGTACGAAGATAATCTCTAAGTGTCTACAAATAGCCCTTTATATACTTAACTAAAGTCACGTGTGTAACCTCAGAGGTTACACCACCCTGCCAACTCAGCCGTCGTCCACGTCAGCGAATCCGTCACACTCAGATCTGTGCTATTTCCACTCAAGCTTGCAATCGGTGGAATGTCCTTTGCCAAATAGTTGATCATGTATGGCCATTCCTGTGTATCCATAAATGCACTACTTAGCACTACAAACAGTGTCGCAATCAACGAAATCAAGAGTGAAAGCACTCCAGAAAGTTGGAGAGCATAGTTGAGTGGGGCGAGTGGCCAGTGATATTGTGCTGTAAAGAGCAGGTGGAAAAGCAGAACACAGGTGAGGGCAAGGACGATGCCATTAAGAAGGATCTGGACAGGCAGAGAGCTGGCGAAGGCAGGCTGCATGGCAAGCACTGGGTTTTCATCGTAGCTGTCATCAGCAAGCACACTTTGTAGATATACAATTATTGATAACAGCATTGCTGTCCGTGGCTGACCCATTGTTGCTGGTGTCTGTTGTGCCCGTCGTCGAAGTTGTTGTACTCGTATATGCCGAGCGTTGAGAGAGACTTAACCTGATTGTGGGAAACGATATCCATTACGGTACTCACTCTTTTGGCACGGCTTCGGCTGGAAAGTATAATTTCTGGAACCGCTGTTGCGAAAGCAAATCAGGTACTTAGACTCAGGTATCTTGTAAGTATCTCTGCAGACCGGGGCCTTCCCCTCTCAACCAGAGCATTTCATGATTCATCAAGATATCAATGTCCAATCCCATGAACGACACCGTGGGAATAGCCGCGACTCAGAAATGGCAACTTGGTCATGTCATGCGTGTTGTCTCTCACCCACCACCATGTCTTCTTCGACTTCAAGTCCAAACACTCGCCGCTATGTGGTCTGCCTGCTTTACAATGATAAGGCAGAAGCTTGGCCCTTTCGCAAGCAGGAGGAGGCAGACGTTGCTGACTTGTGGCAAGACATTCGTGCCCATCCGAGCTACGAAGATGCCCTGAAGCACTCGACGCTAACGCTATACAAGGTCTTTCTCCAACATGTCCTATTTTTTGTCATACTGATTATCTATATGCAGGTCGGCGTGCAGCCTGACAATCTAGATATTGAGCCATCAGAGAAACTTCGTGAACGTGCCTGGGATTGGCTTCGCAAAGATCCACCGCGTAATCCAATGCAGCCTGCACGTCGTCTGAGCAAGTATTTCCCTGAGGGACCCACGCCAGAGGATAAGGACATGATAGATATCATTGCTCTGGCTGAATCAAGTACGTATTTTGTTCTCTGCCCGTCCACAAGATTTGGCCGGTTCCTTGCACTTTGGCTAATCTATATGTACAGCAGGCATTCCGGCCAAACGCTCGCGTCCTAGTGAAGAAGAATCCCCTCAGGCATTACAACGACAACGACAACGACAACTCCAGGAGAGGCCAGTACTTTTTCCCACAGAAACAGGGGCATACTTTCATACAGACCCTGGTGCCTTCGGTTGGCAGCTTGAGCATGTGGATGACTGGTGGAATTTCTATGTGTTCTGGACCAACCAATCATCCGACATCGAGGTCCAGCAGTCCGTTGTTGCCCTTGCCACAAACAAGCAGGGTCTCGATGACCCCAACCACAGATTGTCCGAACTCACAGAAACTTGTGGCTGCCTATATGTTTTACCTTTCTATCGAAGGCTGGCAGAGAGAATCTTCATATTCAGGAGGGAGGATCAAGAGAAAGGCATTGTTCTCACTGGCCAGCCAGGAACAGGTGTGTACTGTTACCTCCTATATGGATTGGTGCTCATAAAGACTAGGGAAGACAACCTGGCTGTGGTACATGCTCATACGTTGCCTCATAAAGCATGAAAATGTGCTTTTCCATTACCACGGAGTTACACGTTTCTTTTTCGAGGGTCGAGTTTATCGGGCAGGGCTGAATCCAACATTGGTCAG
>NW_006760702.1:0-3722 GCF_000271605.1 Fomitiporia mediterranea MF3/22
CAGTCAATCGTCACCTCACCCCTTGTCTATGCATGCCCCCCTTAAGTTCTCCCTCTCAACAGGTTGATTAGGAGCTGGCACTCTTCTGGCCAGAGGAAGTTACATGGATTGATGTTAAGAGCTTCTATACATTCTTGCATAAATTAGTGTGTTGGAACAAACAGCTTAGGGTGCAGTAGTAGTTCTAGCATGTTCTTTAATAGATTAGAATGCTTCTGTTGAACAATCTGAAACTCTTCTGGGAGAGTTCCAGCAACTAGTCTAACCTTCTTTACTACCTTCTTGTATGCAAATACATTTTCTCTAGGACTGTTGAGTGTGTATAGAACAAAGGGGTCTAATTCTAGAGTGGCTGACAGGGTGACTAGACAACTGAGGAGCAGATTGACTATGGTAGAGACTGGTACATGTCTATTGTAGGATAGTATGTGTGTGTTAGGAATTGCAGCTTTAGTAGTATTAGAACTCAAATCAGAACACTGTTCATCCTGAACACTGAGGGGCTGATTGACTAATATAGGAGTTGAGAGATTAGTGATTACTGCAAATCCTTGTTTGTTGTGTTTCTGTAGAACAGTTTGTGTTCCAGTCATAACTCAGTACTTCTGTTAATGATCTAAGGGATTCAATAGTGTTATAGATTGGTTACTGTTAATGAAGTCCTTTGTTTTACATTCTGTGATAGTAAAGAATAGTCAGCCTAGGAGTGCCTCAAACAGGGCTTGACAAACAACTTGAGCTTGGAGGGTGATGTTAACTCTAACAATATTGATCTTTATGTTCTTAACAGTACTAAGCATTAGTACTTGTCCAGAGTCAGCAGTTTTGAGTATAATTGTAAGATTGGAACACAGATGGATTCTAAGACGTTTCTATACATCCTTATGAATGATACAGAGTATTACTCCTTAGTCTAGAATACAGTGGATTTCTTTAGTATCTTTGAAGATGGCTTTAACTGTATATAATAGTATAGCCTGTTCTACAATCAACTCTAGGCTCTACACATACTATAAGACTTGAGCTACAATTGTATCTTCAGAAGTCATTAGTTTCAAGGGTTCTGTCAAGACAAGGTGTGTAGTAGTGTTTGGAACTTGTCTAGCAGATGACAGTTCCTTGACTTGCTTTTAGACATTAGGTGTAATTAACAACAGCTCCTTCAGGGTGAGACTGATGCTAGAGTCTAGAATGTGAGAGACTATCTGCTAGACAATGACAGAGTCTTTAATGGGAGAGAGATTATAGTACTAATGTGGTTCTAGTAGTAGTCTAACAGTAGGCTTGTCAGTATGCTTCAATCTGTCATACTTTAGGGTCTGGCTTACTTTAGCAGGTAGTGTAGGCTTTAGTTCTAGCTTAGGTTCCTTGTCCTTCTTCTTTAGAATGCTTGTTGTTCTGTGCCTCAGAACCTCTACTCTGTCAAACTTGAGCTTCTTACTAGTAGTGACTTTCTTCTTTACCTCTCTAAGTAAGACTTCAAGTCTTTCAACCTCATATTCTGCTTCTAAGACTTCTTTAATATATGTGACTAGAACAGTAAACAATGTTTAAGATACTAGTACTAGCTTTACAATTTTGAGGAGGGACACTATATGTAGTAGTGTGTCCTGTATATCTCAGGAAACTTGGGCACACTTTCTGAGGTTGGTTGTGTAATACTAGTCAAAACAATTCATAAGTAGTCAGTCTTAGATTGTTAATAAAACAAACAATCTGTTAGGGAGAACAACCTTTCTAGATGTGTTCTGGATGTACTTTCTGTTACAAATGAACTTATTAACCTTTAGACACAAGTAAATAAAGTGTCTGTCTTCTCTACAGAAGGAGCAGTTTGTGTTGTAGAGCAGCCCTACAGATTGAGCAGATTGTACAGATTGTACAGATTACATACCTGTGTTTCCTACAAACAGGGAACTAGTCTTGCATTCAAACAAGTCTAACTTGCTTTAGAATGAGTAGAGCAAATTAAGGATGGTAGCTATGTTTGTGTCTTCTTTCTTTATTAGAACAGTTCCAGAACTCATTGTTCTAAACACATTAGCTGTCTTTCCTGAGCATTACAAAGCCATACCTCTCTACATAAGCTTGGCAGCCTTAACAACTTTAGTGTATGTGTAAGCTATACAACTGTTGTAGTTAGGGTTGTAAGCTAGTAAACAGAGAGTTAGCTGATCTTTGAAGGCACCTGTAATACTGTTAAGGAACACTTTGTTCTGATCTTCTTCTATGATTTCTTTCTTTGAGACTAGGAAGCTTGCTATCTTCTGGAATTTGTGCTAGTACTCTGTAAACTCCTCTCAGTTCTGGATTCTAGTGACAGCCTATTATTAGACTGTTAGTAACAGTATAGAGGGGACCTGAAGGCTCAGCAAGGGGACCCAGGCTACAACTATCCTACACAACAGAAATACAGAACACAAGTACTAGAATACAGTCAGAACTTGCAGAACAGGTGGAGAGAGAGAGTGAGACAAGAGTAGAGTATATAGAGTAAGCCTAAGAGTACAGGACTACCTAGAGTAGACAAGATCAAGACTACAGGACCAGTCTGATCTTGTACACCTATATATACTAAACTACACAAGAGTACTCAGGGAGTATGAGCTACTAAGAATGATGAGCCACAAAGAATGAAAGAAAGGAATGTCAAAGATAAAGGTACAAAGAATGAAGGGGTGGACAAAGGGTAAGAGACTATAGAATGATACAAAGAATGAAGGGGTGGTTAAAGGAATAGAATGATGAAGTAAGGAAGGGTAGTGGCAAGAGTCAGCACACATATAGTTTATAAACAGCACCTCTGAGGGATGGAAGTCCTGAGTTCTAGTACTGAAGGGTGTAGAACCCTCAGAACTGAAGGTACAAGAGTAGAGAACTGTAACATTACCCCTCCTCTAAAACCAATCATCCTGATTAGTGAGCATTAAGCTTAGTCAGCAGCTCAGGCATAGGTCAGAACAGTAGGGTTTGGAAATCTGTAAGGCAGAGTTGATACAGAGCACCTGGATAGAGTCAATAGAAGTCTTAGATTACCTTAGTAGTATAGGTGAGATTCTTAGCAGGTTCCCAAGTGTGTTCTTCAACTGAGTATCCCTTCTAGTAAATAAGGAACTTGAGCTTCCTGTGTACCAGCTTAGCATCTGCTACATACTCTACTTTGTATTCTGGTTCAGAACTGATGAGTTCTGGTAGAGGCAGTAGGGGTCTTTGTTGTGAAGGAAAACCTGGATTGTAGTATTGAGACAGTAGAACCTTGTTAAACACTGGGTGTATGTGCTTCCATGTTGCCAGAAGTTGGAGTTTGTAGACAGAGGCACTGACCTTCTTTTTAATAATAAAGGGTCTGAAGCACTTGTTGTCCAACTTCTTTATTAGACAATCTGTAGTCAGGTTAGTAGCTTCCAGCATAACTTTGTCACCAGACTGGTAATCCTTGACTACAGACCTCTTCCAATCATAGTTCTGCTTCATAACTTGTACTACCTTTTCCAAAAGAGCTTGTGTGTCCTCCCTAGTTCTGTGCATCTGTTCTACAAAGTCTGTTACAGATTCAGAACTGCTGTTCCAGTTCAGAACTGTCCCCTAGTACAGATGTCTTCTATAATTGAGGAAGAACAGGGACTGTCCTGTTGTAGAGTGTTGCTAGTTATTGTGCACAAATTCTGCCAGAGCTAGCCATTCAGACCAATCCAATTGCTGATGATTGATGAACATTCAGA
>NW_006760703.1:0-3721 GCF_000271605.1 Fomitiporia mediterranea MF3/22
AGAAGTTAGAGTTTGTAGGTAGAGGTACTGACCTTCTTTTTAATAACAAAGGGTTCAAAGTACTTGTTGTCCAACTTCTTCATTAGGCAATCCATAGTTAGTGTTACAGTTCTCTACTCTCATACCTTCAGTTCCAAGGGTTCTGCACCCTTCTGTACTGGAACTCAGGACTTCCGTCCCTTGGGGGCACTGTCTATGAACTATATGTGTACTGACTCTTGCTACTACCCTTCCTTACTTCATCATTCCATTCCTTTGACCACCCCTTCATTCTTTGTATCATTCTATAGTCTCTTACCCTTTATCCATCCCTTCATTCTTTGTACCTTTATCTTTGACATTCCTTTCTTTCATTCTTCATGGCTCATCATTCTTAGTGGCTCATGCTCCCTGAGTGCTCTTGTGTAGTTTAGTATATATAGGTGTACAAGATCAGACTGGTCCTGTAGTCTTGATCTTGTCTACTCCAGGTAGTCCTGTACTCTTAGGCTCACTCTATATACTCTACTCTTGTCTCACTCTCTCTCTCTGCCTGTTCTGCAAGTTCTGACTACGTTCCAGTGCTTGTGTCCTGTATTTCTGTTGTGTAGGATAGTTGTAGCCTGGGTCCCCTTGCTGAGCCTTTGGGTCCCCTCTACACTGTTGCTGACATCAGATCAAGACTACCCATTACCACCCTACAACTCTCCTACTTTTTGGGCATCAGTACTTGCTGTTGTGTCAATCTCTTTCCTTTGTCCTGAACCTTTTACATTCTTAAATTTTAAACTTTCTAAACCCTTTTAAACTTTTGCCACCCTTCTTCTATTCATTACCCCTTTTAGTTTAGTGTTGATTCCTTTGTAGTGTAAACATGGACCCTACTATGCTAACTGCCACCCCTGCTGTCCTGCTGGATCAGCAGTTACAAGTAGAGCTAGCTCAATATGTGTAGACCTCCATCCAAGAGGCCTTTGCCAACCATGTGCCCTCAGCCCCTTTGGAACCTGTTCTGGTCGTTCTGGAAGTTGCAACCTGTTCCAGAAAGAAAGTGTATGTAGCCTGCCCTTTGGACTTCAATAGGTAGTACTTTGAGGACTTCCAGCACCAAGTCAAACTATATGTGGCTACTACTTTGACTGATCTATCCTCAGATCTTGATTGTGTCCTATTTGTCCTCTCCTTCATGAAGGAAGGCAATGTAGCTACCTGGGCCTAGAACTGGATTGAAGGTCATTGGATTAGAAGCCTGATCTGACTTCAGAACAATGAGTTGTACTTGGAATTCATGGGGCAGCTCTGTGCTTCCTTCATTGATCTGAATGAGAAGTGTAATGCATAGAACAAGCTTGTGTCTCTGTGACAGGGCAAACGTTCTACTAATGCTTTCTTTCAGGAGTTTGATATCCTAGCCTGGAAGGCAGGATTCATGCTCAGGTTTAATGATGTCCTCATCAGAATGCTCGAAAAAGCTCTTCACCCAGAACTGGTCAATAAGATTCTTAGAATGATGCTGGAACTAGTCACCTACACTAAGTGGAAGATGTGTACCATCTCCTTTGACCAAGCTGCAGCTTGGATGCATCAAGTCTGTGTAGAATGCTCACACATGTGTCTAGCTCTGACAGTTCTGAGCCCTCAGATTGATCTGCCCATAATTTGCAATCAATCTGTTCTAATGGACATTGGAGAAGCCCAAAAGTAAGGAGCATGCTTTGCCTGTAGAAAGTCAGGGTACCAAATTAAGGACTGCCTGCAGAAGCAACAGTACATCTGTCAGGTTATTGAAGTAATGACGAGTGACAAGCAGGATTTGTGGTGAGAAGCCTTTTCCACAAATCTGGAAGTCACCTCAGAACTCTCAGACCCTGACTATGTACTCTAGGATTTTGTGGAGGCCTAACAGTGAATGTGACACTGAAGGGCTATGACTCGGATTTTTTAATGGCCACTTTTGATTCAATGGACACTGTAGGATTAGAAGTAAATAAAGTAAGAAAAGTAGAAAAAGTAGAAAAAGTAGAAAAAATAAATCAACAAAATTATTTATTAGATAGAAAAAAGTTGAAAACAAAAGTAGATAGTTCTCCTATTTCTTCTGATTCTTTTGATTCTTCTCTTTACACTTCATCTGAGTCTAAATCTACACAATCCAACCTGCCACTTCTGTGTTCTAAGATCTCAGAACGTTTGGAATGTTACCCAGCCCTGTTCACCACTCAGTGGTTTGTCTGTAGTATCAAGTAGGGATAGCCTCAGCTGAGTTCACAGCTGAGGACATGAGTCTGTCCTTGTTGAAAGAGAGAGGTTAATGAGGAAATGTTAGTGTATATACTTACTCTCTTGGACAACAAGGCTGTGCAAGCTGTACGTTCCCTTTGGAACAAGTAGCAGTTCATCTGAGAACATTCTGAACACTAGCTCCAGGTCCCTGTCCTCTTGGCTCCCTTCTTAGGATCCCCCCAGATCTGAACAACAGCTCTGGTAGACAGTGGATGCACTGGTTTGTGTATCAATGAGGCCTTTGTGTGGGAACACCACCTCCCTACTTGATGTGTTCCACTTCTGATCCTAGTATACAATGTGGATGGAACCCTGAACCAGAATGGTTGGATCACTGAGTTTGTCCAACTATGGATGACCATTCAGGATCATGAGGAAAGCATTGAGTTTAGAGTCACTAACCTTAGAAAGACAGACATCTTCATTGGATTCAAATGGCTCAAGGCTCACAACCCTACCATTGACTGGTTGGAGCAGACACTTGTGTTTGATCAGTGTTCTGAGTCTTACAGCTACCTTGTACTACTGTTCCAAGTGGATGTAGACACTTCCAATGTTACTGACAGTTCTGATGAAGGTGACTGGTTGTTCTTCTTCAACTAGGATAGATATGTGGATACATATTCTAGTTGAGGCAGAATAGAGTTGATCTGAAGGATGTCTGAGACAGAACCAGTCTGGAACCCTCTTAGAACAACTCCACTCTGGAATGTATGCAGACCCAGCCTGCCAGATTTTGTCTGAGAGTTCCCCAAAGTCTTCAGTGAAGAGGAATTCAACTAGCTTCCTAAACACTGTCCCTAGGACCATGCAATTGAATTGACCAAGGGTTTCCAACCCAAGGATTGTAAGGTCTACCCACTCAACAGAGACAAGTAGGAGGTGCTTGACGAGTTCCTTCAGGAAAATCTTTGGAACAGCTAGATCCAACCCTTGAAGTCCCCTATGGCCTCCCCTTTCTTCTTTGTCAAAAAGAAAGATGGGAAGCTTTGCCCAGTCTAGGATTATTGTTGTCTTAATGAGGGTACTGTCAAAAACAAGTACCTGCTCCCCCTGATTCAGGAGCTCATTGATAAGACACATACATCCAGGGTTTTCACTAAGTTGGACGTTTAATAGGGATACAATAATATTTGGATCTAAGACAGAGATGAGTGGAAGGCTGTGTTCTAAACCAATCACAGATTGTACAAACTGACTGTAATGTTCTTCAGACTAACTAACTTGCTTGTAATGTTCTAGTCATTCATGAATCACATCCTTACAGATCTGATTGACTTGGGGTACATTAGTGTGTATCTGGACAACATTCTGATCTTCACCCAGACAGTCGAGCACCATTACTGACTGATCTGAGCAGTTCTACAATGGCTCTGAGATAATAAACTGTTCCTCTAAGAAGCAAAGTACTCTTTTACACAGGAGTCAGTAGATTATCTAGGCTTTGTAATTGGTGGAG
>NW_006760704.1:0-3720 GCF_000271605.1 Fomitiporia mediterranea MF3/22
CCTTCTACAATCAGGGTAGGATCTAACAAGAACTCTACTTCTTCCTCTTTGTAGTCATACTCACTGTCTGATCACTAGATTAACTATTAAGCTTTTAGTATGAAATCACTTATCTCACTTAATGATCAAAGTTGATCCACCAAAATTAGAGAATTACTGAGTAGTAATATTTGGACAGAGATATTGTACATTGAATCCAAAAGCACACAGATAAACATCTACAATAAATTGTTCAAATTAATTAATTACACAGAGAGGGTTTGCAAATCTTGTATACTTATAACTTATCTAATTGAACAATTCAGACTGTTAAGTAGTATGTCTGGTTATACAAAAGATATGCATTCCAATTGACTTAATTCTGTAGCATATCTCATAAATTCCTTTCAACCAAATATAGTATGTCTTTCCTGAGTGAGAAATAGGCAAGAATATATCCTATTACAATACTTAGGCAAATAAAACCAAACATAGCTACTTGTGTTGATATTAGACAACTGTGTACAAGTTCTTGTCTTACAATTACACTACAATCACCCCCTGCCCCTCCTACTTTAATGTTCACAATGACCCAGACTATCTCAGCTGTCTCTAGCATATCAAATACTGTCTTGGCAGCAAATGTAACAGAGAACAATGTCTATGTATCTGTCAACAGTAAGCTGGTTCAAAACACCCTTAATATTATGCACAAGTTTGTAGATCCTTCTGTGCCCCCTGTCTTGTATATAGTGTCCTTAGCATACATTCAAGAATGTCTGACACCTGTTAACAAATTCTAAGATGCCCAAAAAATTGCATTTTACAATCTTGCCAAAGCCTACCTGTCTGCCAACCCATCACTTAGTTCTTCCTATGTCCCCAACTCTATAGCTATTACACAATCAGCACCAGGTTTTATTGTGAATAGAGACCTTCAAGCCCTTGCTCACAAGTACAATGAAAAGGTGTAGGAAGGAATGGTGAATTCTTGTTTTGCTTTATAGATATTAATTCATACTTATTTTTTGTTTCAGTGTATTTTGTGTGCTTGTACTGAGGAGCATCTTGAATTTGTCTTTTCAGTAAGCATTGACTGCCTTACAACAGCCAGACATGGCTCTTTGTCTGTAGACCTTACAAGTCTTATTAACATTTGCCTCCCTGATGTTATTCTGTTCAAGGGAGCTTTTGCCACTACAACCTGCTGTTATAAGGAACATATTGTAGCAGCTATTATGGATTACCTTAATGATTCCTTAAGAAGGTGTAGATACTCTACTGTAATCATAAAACAGGTGAGTACAACTTTTGGGCAGCTTCAAGTAGGACAATCTTTGTTCCTAGTTGCTGTAAGGAGTAGCAGGTTGAGATTAGACTAACACAATCTACTTAGGCAAAGGTCTTCAACTGTAGTGACCTTGATCCTCTCCCACATACTGAGACCCATCATCTAGACATTAACATTAAGGATATCACAGATGACAAGTCTGAGACTTGTGTGGTTTTGGATGGTCCTTCTGGCTTACAGGCTACTGTAACACTAGATGAGGAGTACTAAGGGAACAACAACCCCCTAACACTTGAAGTTCTCCAAGCACTCAAGCAAGCTGAGTCAGAATATACATCTACAACAGTTCAGGCAGGCAGTACAGTTAGTGCTCAGGTTGTCAGGGATGAGGGTCCTGGTTGTTGTCAAACTATCTTAAACTGTTACACAGATAAGGTTGGATTAGATAGTACTCAGGCTCAAATTGTCCAGTCTTATAGTACAATTGTGATTCTGGCTGGGTACAGTATTATTATTACCTCTCCACCTATGTTCAACAGTCCAGATACTCCTCACTGCCTCAGTTCACCTCAGTCACCTCAGTCATCTCAATCATCTCAGCCATACATTATAATTGTATCTCCTAAAGCTTCTTCCAAGGTGTGTATAGAGAATTTTACTTGTATTCAAGTATCTTTAACAAATACTAATGTATTCTCTACAGTCCAACCTTTCCAGTGAGGCAGTACCCACCAAAGTAGCACCCACTAAAGTAGCACCCACTAAAGTAGTACTCACTGAAACAGTACCTACAGCCTCTTGTATCAGATGCTCCCTCAGATGTGTACTACATACTGTGTGTTTGGAAGCTGTTTCTAATAATACCTTCAGAGTTTGAGTGTGCAAAAAAAAATTCTGTTAACATGTTAAGTATGCTTGAACACTACTCTGACTTACTTCTATGAATGTGCCTTATTTCTATTTGCATTCATTGTTCTTCTGTGCTTCAAAATGTTTCTGAATTTTTTTTGTCTGTATGTTCAATTGCTATACATTTTGTTGTTTGCTATCTTGTGTATCTTGTCCCCTATCTTCTTGTTGTGTTATTACAATATTATGAATAACTTGAGTTTTCATACAAGTCAAATGCCTTAAAAAATAATAATTCAAATGTATAGTATAGTATAGTATATGTATATTTGTGTTTGATGTACTTTTATTCAATTTCTGACAGAATGGATGTGTACTGAAGTGCTACATGAATGTTATTGAAAATACAAGCAATCTGTCAAGTCAAAATAACTCTTCCTTTACTGATTCTCCAATTCAAGGTGTCAACTGACATGTTATCTTGTTAATATGTTACTATACAATATCCCCCAGTATGCCTCAGAAATGTCAATTGTAACCAATATTTTGTAGAATTACACTCAACTTCACACTCTCCTCCTTCATGGATTCTACACTGATTGATCCTATACTACTTGATCCTGTACTACTTGATCCTGCACTACTTGATCCTACACTACTTGATCTGGTACCAGATATTTCTGTACCTATTGATCCTGCACTTATTGAAGCAACAGTTGCATACAAGTTAAGTAAGAATACAGTTGAACCTCAAAGGTCTACAGCAAAAAACATCCCTGCTTCAGAACAGAAGCTTCAGGCAGACAAGAGGGCTGAGAAGGCAGCTGCTGTTTGGTCAGATGTTGTACAAGAAGTTGCTTGCTATTACCAAGTGCTTGATACAATTGCTGCTCAGCATGGTGTTAATCCTGAACAACTGAAGGAGAAGGTATTTGCTAGAGCATCTCTCAAGAATGAACAGAAAGTGAATCCTTTCAATGCCTTTGTACATTTCAAGGCTGTCCAATACAAGGAAGGCAGTGTGTAGCCTGAATTATGAATCATATTGTATAAGCTTATTTATTTTTTAGATCTATCATCAAATGTTAGTACAGACACAAGAGCAAGACTCTGAGAGATTCATAATCTGCTAGACAACAAAGGTTACACAACATGACAGTCCTTAGACAAGGAGTCAAAAGATAGCATACTGAAGATGCTGGAGGACCACTGTATGAAGAAGTCTACTTCATCTCAGGCTAGGCCATTGAAGAAGTCTATTGGTCAAACAGTACAGCACACAGGTGAACATATTATTAAAGAGGTGAGTACACATTACATTGTATTATAAATGTATATCCATATCTAACTCTTTTATACTCAGTTATCAAACCTTTCTAAACAAGCAGGAACCTCTTCATTATGTATTATAGTCTGTACATCACCAAATGGCTCACATGCACCAGTTATACACTGTGACAACATATTAAAACAATTCTTACAGAGTGGACTTGGCAAGTCCCTTACTGAGTTTGCTAGCTTGTTTGAAGGATTTGCAATCTCTGGGTTGAAGGACTTGCACATGCTAATGCTACAGCAAACCACACAAAGCAATGCATCGG
>NW_006760705.1:0-3719 GCF_000271605.1 Fomitiporia mediterranea MF3/22
ATGTCTAACTTTTATTACTTTTTAGTCAAAAATGACTAAAATGGCCAAAAATCAGAAAGTTTCCAGACTTATATCTCAACAACTTCTAACTCAATTTATATAGTTCAAAGTATGGTCTTATACTACTCATTAAGAAGTATTTTCTAACGATTTTTATTTGAGTCTGTTGTGAGTCAATAATTGTGTGGAAAATGGCTATTTTGGTACTTTTGGGGGCTTTCTCTCAATTTTTAATATTTTTGCTTGAGCCTTAGAGCATTTTATTTGTATGAATACAAGCTAAATATACTAATTTACAGAACTGCAAAATGTTGTGGTTTACAGGAGATATGAATTTTTTACCTTGTTGTAATATTTTTTTTACATACTGTACACAAAGGCTTTAAAAACTATGTATATAGTCACTTTACTATGTAATATATGTCTACTACTCAAGAATCTGTTACTCATACATTTGTATCTACTTTTCTACAAGGCACAAATATGCCTCATCCTCCTCTACAACTCTTAGTTGGCCCTCAAGCACAACCAATCACACAGGATTAGGTTACTCACAACTATAGTACAAGTACTGACTATGTTTTTGATTGAGAGGAGCTCAAGGAGATTGTAGCTTTCTCTAGGGCTATCCACAACAATTCCCTTAACCCTACTATACAACTCCTAGAGTGTTATCTCATTGTATTATACTTGTATAACTTCTACAGTCCTTCTCATACAAGACTGAGCCTGCTACTACTGTTTCAAGACTGTATTCAACATACTAAGATAATACAAGTGTTCCAGGACTTTGTATACTATAAGAACATAGCTTTAAATCAAGGTAAATGTGCATATATTCTACATTATATTATTATGAGTGTATGTACCTTACTATTTTACTTAGGTGCAAAGTGTAGAGCTGAGCAAATTGACAATAGAACCACTATATTCTACTTACACAACTGTAAACATTCTTGGATTGAGTCACAATTGCCCTTAATGTCCACCAATCTTACTTAAGTACTCAATATGAGTACTCTGAGCTCATTCAACACTCAAGGCATTAGTCTACTGTCAAATCCACTACTTTCTACTCAATCTAATAGTCATTCCAACCAATCTGCTACAAGTTCCACCAGTTCTGCTGTAGAACATGTTCAAGCTAGACAGGAACACATCCAGTCCACTATAGTACTGATTAAAGACACATTCATAGCTGTAAAGAATGTCCTAGTGTAGCAGTACTAAACTTTGTAGTAAGTTACTAAACATTTTCATCTGTTTTTGTATTGTTATTTTGTTTATTCTAGTACTAACTCACTTAGTATTTAGGATTAAATGCTAGAGGGTAAGTGTAACAATTGTGCTACCTGTACATTTGTACAACATGTATTGTAGGTGCTTGTAAGTGTTTTCCTTTTTGTTCACTAGACAACCCTGTATCCTACTACATGTGTATATGTATATATAAAGGGTTTTTGAGCTAAGGGTTAGGGGATTCTTTCTCCTTCTCAACACTTGATTACTAGGTTATCCTAGTCAGTAGTTGAGTGTGCTGGTAAAGAGAGAATCTTTGCATAAGACTAGTATACCTATCCTTACACCTACACTCAATACTATAACAATCTCTATGAAACTTTGTAGAACAATAGATAAGATGTTAAGGATCATGAAAATCCAGTAGTTATATTGGTTTTTCACAAAACTGACAGAGATATGAAGAAAATGAAATAGGTCCAATCCTACAATCCTAACAACTATATATACTACAATCATTATCTTAAACACTTCAGTGTACTATACACCTTAGTACAGATGATTTAATACACTCAATTATATTATACTTGATAAGTATCATTAAACTACTCTATTTAATACTGAATCTATTTGATTCTACACATACAATTTATTCTACTTGTTTACAAACCTTTAACACTCCTATCTGAGCATACTAAATGCAAATTGTCTTGTCCTGAAGACTACAATTGCTCTATATAATGAGACATGTTACAATACTTGTAATTAGAACACACTATCTATGAGGACCTAGACACACCTGTCTAAGCATCCCAAACATGTATTGATTTATTAAAATAATCTTGGACAGACTAGTTACTTTAAATGTAATGAGTACCCAGTAATACTACATTCAAATACTAAACTACTTTATCTTACACTATGGAGATACATTATAATAATAACATCTCACATTACAGACAAACATTTGATATTATATTAATAATACAAATGATTAATATTATAAACAAAAGAATAATACTAGCAAAGTATAATAATAATATAAAGAAATACTATTACAAATATACAATCAATCTAATAATGATTAGACAAACAAATAATATGAAAACAAGAGTATAAATGCTACTAAAGCATAATAACTCAAATATAAAAACAATTTCTACTATTACAAACAAATAGTCATAATAAATAACATATATTTATCAAATACATATATATTGTATAGATATACAAATGTATAAAATAATAATAATGTATTCAAACACATAAAACTATTATTTATTAAATAATACAAAGTTATATACAAATACAATTGAACAAACACATAATAACAATAAAAAGAATTAATAAAATTACAGAACAATGTTACAAACATTCATTAGGAAAACAGCATTTACAATATGTAATTTTATTCTACAAGGTTGTTGTATATAATAAAATATAATAAATATAGTAGTGTATATTAGTATAGTTATGTATTGAGATGTCCCCTCAAGGTTGACACAAATAGTTGTTTATAATTATTTAGTAGTATAGCAGTATAGTTGTATAGTCACATAGTCACACATAGTTGTTTATAGTTGTTTAGCCATATAGCTGTATAACTGTATAGCCATATAGTTGTATAGACACATAGCAAAATAGTAATAAATTGTAGAATTGTAGAATTGTAGTATAGTAATGAATAGTAGCAAATAGTAATAAATTACAAAATCACATTATAATAGCATATAACTTTCATTAAATATTCTTATAAATATAATGGACGAACAAATACTATTATTCATTATCTATTACAAGAATTGTACTGGTACTAAAGATATCCAGCTCTGACCTCCCGCTGCTCACTGAGTGTCGAGGGCCCATGCCACCTGCAGCACCCGCTCCGCCATCGCTTGGTTCCTCCTCCTTTACCCGTTGCCCAGGTCCGTCTTCCTTGTCGACACCACCGCCTAGATATGAGTCCGAGCGCGTCCGCTTTCCAAGAGTCGATGCATTCGTGGAAAGCGTCGCTGTCGAAGACGAGCCCGCAGCCGTCAATGATGATCCGGCTGCTGAACTTGCATTGCTTGCGGCCGAGTTGATGTTTGGAGACGAGGATACGCCCGCCCCCGCCCTGGGTACTGACCCAGAAGCGGGGGCGCTAGAGAAATAATCCAGCCAAGCGGTATCCGATCCTCCCTGTCCTGTGCTAGGTCGCGACTGGATTTGCTGACTCTGTGCCTGAGAGGAACCGTGCACCGGCCATTCCGAATCTAATCCAGTCCCGCTCCCACCGCGCGGGGGGTGGGGGTGGTGCGGAGAGGTAGCTGTCGGACTTCCGGAAAATAGATTAGAAGTCGCATTCGAAGGTGTAGATGACGCATTTGTGAATGGCGGCTTGCTTGCCCATAGGTCTGCTGCCCATAAAAGGACCTTGCGTTATTGCCTCCGCCGCCTGTAGGGACGTGAAGGTGTGAGAGCTAATGGAGCAAATCAAA
>NW_006760706.1:0-3710 GCF_000271605.1 Fomitiporia mediterranea MF3/22
TAAGAAAGAGAATAAAAAGGAATTAGTACTAAAGGAATTATAGGATTACTTAGACAAGTTTGATAAAGATAAAGTAGATAGATTACTAAAGCATTCCAAATAGGACATGGATATCAAATTAAAGGAAGGAGCAGAGTTACTTAAAATGTGTCCAGTATATTCTCTAACTCCTGTAGAACAAGAAGTAGTAGAGGAATTTATACAGGAAAATTTAAAGAAAGAATACATTAGAGAAAGTCATTCTAAAATTGTATTACTAGTATTCTTTGTAGGAAAAAAGGACTCAGAAGCAAGAATGGTTATAGATTATAGGAAATTAAATCAGATAGTAGAACCTGATCCATTTCCTATACTTATAATACACACATTATTAGACTATTTAAAGGAAGCAAAATGGTTTACAACTCTTAACCTTAAAAGTGAATATAATAACATTAGGATAAAACAAGGACAAGAATACTTACAAGCCTTTAGAATACATAAAGGATTGTATAAACTACTAGTAATACAATTTAGAATAATAAATACACTAGTAGTATTTTAAAGAGCTATGAATCAACTCTTTAAGGAATTAATAGGTAAAGGGATAGTAATATATTTAGATGATATTATTATCTATGCTCAAACACAAAAAGAACTATTAGAGCTAACCAAAAAGGTGTTACAATTATTAAGGAAAGTAGACTTTTATTGTAAACTAGAAAAGTACTTCTTTAATAAACAGGAATTAGACTACTTAGGTTTTGTAGTCAATCAGGATAGATTAAAAGTAGATCCTTACAAGATAAAAGTTATACAGGAATAGTCTAGACCTTTAACAAAGAGAGATATTAGGAAAATACTAGGATTCTTTAATTTCTACAAGAAATTTGTAGAAGACTATTCTGGAAAGATAAAACTATTATTAAGTCTACTATTACAGAATAGAACTATAATATAGGGAGACACTCAAGAAGCCTCTTTTAAAGCTATAAAAGAAGTATTTACTAATGTACTAGTATTAGCAAGACCAAACCATGAAAAGTAGTTTGTAATAGAAACTAATGTATCAGATTTTGTATGCTTAGTAATACTATTACAAGAACAAGAAGATAAAGAATTACATTCTATAGCTTACTATTCTTCAACTTTTAGTAAACAGGAAAGAAATTATATAGTACTAGATAAGAAACTATATACTATTATAAAAGTATTAGCAAACTGGAGACATTATTTGAAAGGAGCCAAGTATCAAATTAGAATAATAACTGACTAATCTAATTTGAAAACCTTTCAAAACAAAAAGTAGTTAAACAGAAGACAAGTAAGATAGGTACTAGAACTAAGTAGATACAACTTCAAAATAGAATACAGAGTAGGTAAGAAAAATAGAGCAGATACACTCTCTAGAAGACCTGACTATGAGCTAGAAGAAAAAGACAATCAGGAAGTTGTATTACTCTCTCAGGAAATGTTCAAAGAGTTAGAAATACAGATTAAAACAATGACAGTAGAAGAAACTACAGAAACAGACTCAGGAACTAATAATAGTAACAAGATACTATTACTAAGAGAAGGTAAACAAGAAGAAAAAGTCAGAATTGTTTAACAATATTATGATAGTGTTATAACTGAACATCCAGGACTCAGAAAGACTTTGGAATTAGTTAAGAGAACATATTATTAGTTAGGAATAACTAACTGGATAAAAGAATATGTAGACACTTGTGTAACATGTCAAAAGACAAAACACAAGAGAGGAAAAACACAACCACTATTACAACTATTAAAAATTCTAACAGGACCCTAGGAACATGTAACAGCAGATTTTATAACAGGACTACTAGTTACACAAACTGGTAAAGATACAGTGCTAATAATTATAGATAGATTTTTAAAGATAGGAATCTTTATCTCTTGTAAAAAGGAAATAGATTCTAAAGAAATAGTAGAGTTATTCATACAATATGTTTTCTTAAAACATAGATTACCTTTGAAAATAACTATAGATAGAGGACCACAATTTGCTAGTAATTTTACTAAGCAAATATGTGTACAACTAGGTATTAAACAAGTATTATCAACTGCTTACTATCAAGAGACAGATAGACAGACAGAGAGAGTAAATCAGGAATTAGAATAGTATCTAAGATGTTACATTAACTATAGACAAGAGGATTAGGAGGAGTTTATACTAACAGCAGAATTTGCCTATAATAATAAGTAGCATTCTGCTACTAAATATACACCTTTTTACCTAATATATAGGAGGCATCCTAACATAACTTTTAACTATAGAAAGTCAAATGTAGAGGAAGCAGACAAATACTTAGAAGAAATAAAGATAGTACAATCAAATACTAAGAAAGTAATAGAGAAATCACAGAAACAAATGAAAAAGTATACTGACAAATACAGAGATAATCTTCCAGAATTAAAGGAAGGAGATTTAGTTTTACTAGATAGTAAAAACTTAAATCTAGCAGTACTAACTAGAAAATTGGCAAACAGGTACATAGGACTATTTGAAATAGAAAAGTAAATAAGAGTAGTAAATTACAAATTAAAACTACTAGAAGGAATGAATATTTATCCAGTTTTCTACTCAGAATTATTAATACCTTATAAAGAAAAGGAATATCCAGGAAGACAAGTGTATACTAATCCAGACCTAGAGTTAATAAACAAAGAATAGGAATACACAGTAGAAAACATACTAGATAGTAGGAAGAGGAGGAACAAATATTAATATTTGATCAAATAGTTAGACTATCTAGACATAGATAATACTTGAGAACCATTTAGAAAAGGATTAACTAATTTAGTAAAGTTAATCAGGGAATTTCACATAAATTATCCAAAAGTAGTAAAGCTACTACATTTAGAAAACTGGTTGACAAAGAGACTAGAGTATAGTTTACTAATAAGTAAAAGAATACTAGTTAAGGAACAGGATACAAGAGACATAATTCTACAAGAAGAACAAATGTAGAAAGAATGAATGAAAAAGAAATTAGAGTCTTCAGAATACTTTAGTATTCTAGCTTCAGATTCAAGTACAAAAGAAATTAGGGAAGGGTTGGAAAGAATTCAGCTAAACAGTGAACCTACTATAAAGAACCAACCTCTAATAAAGAAAAGAAGACAAACAAGCAATTATAAAAGATAGTAACCTTAAAAAAGGATAAAAGGTACTTAGGACACAGAAGAATCTGAAGAAGACAACAGTACATACTATATAAAAACATTACAATTAGAAGAGGAACATACTAATTGTAAGGAAGAGTATAGGAAAATGAAGGATTTTAACAAGTGTAGCAGGAGTGCCCCAAGTACTCTCTCTTATTAAGACATCAAGCAAGTGTCTGCCTTATATACTACATAGTGAAGTCCAATAGTCTGAGACATTCCAAGTGTAGTAACTCTACATAAGGCAATTAGGGATTTCCTAATCCAGAGCACAATCTAATACTCCCCTTCAAGCATTAATTAAGAACTAGGACTGTATGCCCAATAGTTTGTTTAGATACTTGATCTGTAGGATGTGGAGAGCTTTTGTAAGAATGTCTGCTAATTGGTTCTGTGATTGAACATAGTATACATTGATGTAATTGTTTTGAATATAACATTGTACAAAGTCTTTTTGTAAATCAAGATGTTTAGTGTGAGCATTGTATGTTATTTTGTCTAGTCTTTACAGTTCTTTATTACACCTTGATTATTGTAATAAA
>NW_006760707.1:0-3706 GCF_000271605.1 Fomitiporia mediterranea MF3/22
CCCTTCATTCTTTGTACCTTTATCTTTGACATTCCTTCTTTCATTCTTTGTGGCTTATCATTCTTAGTGGCTCATACTCCCTGAGTGCTCTTGTGTAGTTTAGTATATATAGCTGTACAAGATTAGACTGGTCCTATAGTCTTGATCTTGTCTACTCTAGATAGTCCTGTACTCTTAGGCTCACTCTATATACTCTACTCTTGTCCTACTCTCTCTCTCTGCCTGTTCTACAAGTTCCAACTATGTTCCAGTACTTACATTCTGTATTTCTGTTGTGTAGAATAGTTGTAGTCTGAGTCCCCTTACTGAGCCTTTGGGTCCCCTCTATACTGTTGCTAACATTAGATCAAGACTATCCATTACCACCCTATGACTCTCCTACATTTTGAGCATTAGTACTTACTGTTGTGTCAATCTCTTTCCTTTGTCCTAACCCTTTTACATTTTTAAATTTTAAACTTTCTAAACCCTTTTAAACTTTTACCACCCTTCTTCTATTCATTACCCCTTTTAGTTTAGTGTTGATTCCTTTGTAGTGTAGACATGGACCCTACTATACTGACTGTCACCCCTACTGTCCTGCTGGATCAGTAGTTACAAGTAGAACTAGCTCAATATGTGTAGACCTCTATCCAAGAGGCCTTTGCTAACCACATACCCCCAGCCCCTTTAGAACCTGTTCTGATTGTTCCAGAAGTTGCAATCTGTTCTGGAAAGAAAGTACATATAGCCTACCCTTTAGACTTTAATAGGTAGTACTTTAAGGACTTCCAGTACCAAGTCAAACTATACATGGCTACTACTTCAACTAATCTATCCTCAGATCTCAATTGTGTCCTATTTGTCCTCTCCTTCATGAAGGAAGGTAATACAGCCACCTGGGCCTAGAACTGGATCAAAGGCTATTGGATTGGAAGCCTGATCTGACTTTAGAATAATGAGTCATACTCAGAATTCATAGGGCAGCTCTATACTTCCTTCATTAATCTGAATAAGAAGCACAATGTGTAGAACAAGCTTGTATCTCTGTAACAAGGCAAACGTTCCACTAATACCTTCTTTCAGGAGTTCAATATCCTGGCCTGGAAGGTAGGATTCATACTTGGGTTCAATGATGTCCTTATTAGAATGCTTGAAAAAGCTCTTCACCTAGAACTGGTTAATAAGATTCTCAGAATAATGCTAGAACTAGTCACCTACACCAAGTAGAAGATGTGCACCATCTCCTTTAACTAAGCTACAGCTTAGATACATTAAGTCTGTGTAAAACACTCACACATGTGTTTAGCTCTGACAGTTCCAAGCCCTTAGATTGATCTGCCTGTAATTTGTGATCAATCTGTTCTGATAGACATTAGAGAAGCCTGAAAGTAAGGAGTATACTTTGCCTACAGAAAGTCAGGGCACCAAATTAAGGACTACCTACAGAAGCAACAGTATATCTGTTAGGTCATTAGAGTAATAATGAGTAATAAGCAGGATTTGTAGTAAGAAGCCTTTTCTGTAAATCCAGAAGTCACCTCAGAACTCTTAGACCCTAACTATATACTCTAGAATTTTGTAGAGGCCTAACAGTGAATGTAGTACTGAAGGGCTATGACTCAGATTTTTTAATGGTCACTTTTGATTCAATGGACACTGTAGGATTAGAAGTAAATAAAGTAAGAAAAGTAGAAAAAGTAGAAAAAGTAGAAAAAATAAATTAACAAAATTATTTATTAGAAAGAAAAAGGTTGAAAACAAAAGTAGATAGTTCTCCTATTTCTTCTGATTCTTTTGATTCTTCTCTTTACACTTCATCTGAGTCTAAATCTGTACAATCCAACCTACCACTTCTACATTCTAAGATCTTAGAACATTCAGAATGTTACCCAGCCCTGTTCACTACTCAGTAGTTTGTCTGTAGTATCAAGCAGGGATAGCCTCAGCTGAGTTTACAGCTGAGGACATGAGTCTGTCCTTGTTGAAAGAGAGAGGTTAATGAGGAAATGTTAGTACATATACTTACCCTCTCAGACAACAAGGCTACACAAGCTGTACATTCCCTTCAGAACAAGTAGTAGTTCATCTAAGGATGTTCTAGACACTAGCTCTAGGTCCCTATCCTCTTGGCTCTCTTCTTAGGATCCTGCCAGATCCAAACAACAGCTCTAGTAGACAGTAGATGTACTAGTTTGTACATTAATAAGGCCTTTGTGTAGGAACACTACCTCCCTACTTAATGTGTTCCACTTCCAATCCTGGTATACAATACAGACAGAACCCTGAACCAGAATGGTTAGATCACCAAGTTTGTCCAACTATGGATGACTATTCAGAATCATGAGGAAAGTATTGAGTTTAGAGTCACTAACCTCAGAAAGACAGACATCTTTATTGGATTCAAATGGCTCAAGGCTCACAACCCTACTATTGACTGGTTAAAGCAGACACTTGTGTTTGATCAGTGTTCTGAGTCTTACAGCTACCTTACACTACTGTTCTGAGTGGATACAGACACTTCTAATGTTACTAACAGTTCTGATGAAGGTGACTAGTTGTTCTTCTTCAACTAGGATAGATATGTAGATACATATTCTAGTTAAGGTAGAATAGAGTCAATCTGAAGGATATCTGAGACAGAACCAGTCCAGAACCCTCTTAGAACAACTCTACTCTAGAACACACACAGACCCAGTCTACCAGATTTTGTCTGAGAGTTCCCTAAAGTCTTCAGTAAAGAGGAATTCAACCAGCTTCCTAAACACTGTCTCTAAGACTATGTAATTGAATTGACTAAGGGTTTCCAACCTAAGGATTGTAAGGTCTACCTGCTTAACAGAGACAAGCAGGAGGTGCTTAACAAGTTCCTTTAGGAAAATCTTCAGAACAGCTGGATCCAACCCTTAAAGTTCTCTATAGCCTCCCCTTTCTTCTTTGTCAAAAAGAAAGATAGGAAGCTCTGTCCAGTCTAGGATTATCATTGTCTTAATGAGGGTACTGTCAAAAACAAGTACCTGCTTCCTCTGATTCAGGAGCTTATTGATAAGACACATACATTCAGGGTTTTTACTAAGTTAGACGTTTGATAGGGATACAATAATATTTGGATCTAAGACAGAGATGAGTGGAAGGCTGTGTTCCAAACCAATCACAGATTGTACAAACCAACTATAATGTTCTTTGGACTAACCAACTTGCCTACAATGTTCTAGTCATTCATGAATCACATCCTTACAGATCTGATTAACTCAGGGCACATTAGTGTGTATCTGGATAACATTCTGATCTTCACCCAGACAGTTGAGCACTATTACTAACTGATCCAAGCAGTTCTACAACAGCTCTAAGATAATAAACTGTTCCTCTGAGAAGCAAAGTACTCTTTTACACAAGAGTCAGTAGATTATCTAGACTTTGTAATCAGTGGAGGAGAGGTCTGTATGGATCTGGCAAAGGTAATTACAGTTTGGAACTGGCTACAACCTCAGAACCTGAAACAGGTCTAAGCATTCCTTAGGTTTGCAAACTACTACTAATACTTTATTCAAGGCTTCAGTACTATTACCTGGCCCCTTCATAATCTTACTAGCAAAGATGTTCCTTAGTAATGGGAGGATCAGCAGCAGTCTGTGTTTGAGTCCCTGAAGTAGGCCATTACTAGCAAGCCTGTATTAGTAGTTCTGACAGTTGTAGACAAGTTCTGAGTCAAAGCCAACTCTTCTAA
>NW_006760708.1:0-3705 GCF_000271605.1 Fomitiporia mediterranea MF3/22
TTACAATCATTAGGAACTATTAGAGATAGAGGATATCTTTAATCCTGAATTGTTTGAGCCAATGTATTCAGTTGCAAGCATGGAAAACATTGACTTGTGTCCCATATCTGGAAATAGAGCATATATGCATGATTTACCTGTGCAAATCCATACTATGACTATTAACTTCAACAATTTTAATACAATTGAGCATACTACAGCTTATACTAAGGACTTTAAGAGATCAATACTATGTCCTATCATAATTACAATCAAAATCAATAGAGAATTAGTGAGAGCATTAATTGATTCAGGATCATTAGCAGATTTCATGTCCACCAAGTTTGCAGATCAAATAGGTGTCAGGAAACTTGCTTTAGCCAAACCTTTACCTATACAATTGGCAGTACAAGGCTCTAGATTGAAAGTAAACTATTGTACCAACACTAGAATACAATACAGAGAGATAAATGCAATACAGCACTTTGATATCATGAATTTGGATAACTATGATATTATACTAGGAACACTGTTCCTCTTCCAGCACAAGATTTCTATTGGTTTCAATGAGTCTAGACTATGGATTGAAAGTGTAATACCTCTACCAATAACAGGAGAACAAGTCACAGTCGTTTCATCAAAGGTTATTAATACTTATGATTGAGAAATTGACAAATGTAGACAAGAAATCAAACAATATACTGTGGATTTGTTCAAAGACACTTTGGAAACGCCTCTACCACCTCTCAGAGCCATTAATTATAGTATACCACTTATAGATGAGGATAAGAAATACAAGTTCTGTAGGGCAACTTGTCTGGATCCTTTGAGAGAGTAATAGTAAAACAAGAGAAAGGACTATATTCAATCAGGAAGATGGAAAGTAGTTACAGGATCGAACACAATGCTTATGCTACTACTTCAAAAGCCTAGAAAGACTAAGGAAGACCCTATACAATTGAGAACCATCATTGATCTTAGAGAGTGCAACAAGAATACCAAGAAACTATCATCTCCTTTACTAGATATTGAATCAGTATTAAGGAGAGTAGCTTCCAAGAAGTATAAATTACTCATTGATGGCAAAGACACGTATGAACAGATTAGAATAATCCCTGAGCATGTAAACAGATTGATATTCAACACTCTGGATGGAACAATGGTTAGTAAAGTAATGCAATTAGGTGATTGTAATAGTAGAGCCACCTATCAAGTATTAATGAACCACATTTTCCAGCCTTACTTGGGTGACTGGATGGATATCTACCTAGATGACTTAGTAATTTATTCAGACACAATTGAGGATCATATGCAACATCTCAGAACTGTCATTGATATATTGTGTAAGGAGAAATTCTACCTCAGTGAACATAAGATACAATTGTTCCAGAAAGAATTGAAGATACTAGGCCACATTATTAATGATCAAGGCATTAGAATGGACCCTCATAAAGTCGATTCTATTCAACAATGGAAAGTACCTACTAATAAAGATTTGTTACAAGGTTTCTTAGGATCAGTAGAGTATTTAGCACCCAATATACCTCAGTTACACATTTCTACAGGTATTTTATCAAAAATTGCAGGAGAAACTGCATTTTTCAGATGGACATTCACTGAACAGTAAGCATTTGATCAAATAGTAAAGCTAGTATTGGATTTCAGGCATAATCACAGGATAGTATTGGACTACAGTAAGAATGTGCCACCTATCAACATTGTTACAGACACTTTGGCTTCAGGAATTGGAGGAATAGTCAGCCAAGGTCATGATTAGAAAGATTCTAAGATAGTAGTGTTTTTCTCAGCAAAATTAAACCCTACACAACAGAATTACCTAGTACACAATGTAGAATTACTAGCAGGAGTAGAAACTATGCTAAGACATAAGAATCTACTACAAGGAATGCATTTCTTTTGGTATACTGATTATAGAGCATTAGAACACATTCTAAGGCAACCTGTATTAAGTGGAAGACAAGCCAGATGGCTAGAGAAGATATCAGACTTTAATTTCACTGTAAAATACATTCTAGGCACTACAAATATTCTTGCAGACACATTATCATGTATATACTCAGGAGATTTACTAGGAACAACTTGATCTCAGCAAGAATATACATTGCAACTTGATGACAATAATCTATCAAGGATTAATTAAGTCAGGAATAAAATTTCACAGTCATTAGAGATACAGGATACTACATATATTGAGGCTAGACTAGTAGTAGTAAGGAAAACTTCACCTTGAGGATTGATTACAAGTTGACTACACAGTAGAAAGGCTAGATTAATTACCAGACATGCTAGAAGCTCACAGACAGACCTCTAAACAGAGGGTAGGCCTGCTACAAGGACTAGAAGCCAGTTTACAATACTAGAGAATGCAGAGCAAGATCAGGAAACAGACACACACAGTAAGGTATTGGAAATGCTGCCTCAGGACACTGAACAATCAGATTTGTATGAAATAAATTTACCTGCAAATGTACCAGACACTGGAAGTAATATACAAGGATACAGACATTCAGACAATAATATTAGATTAGAAATTAATGATCAGAACGTCCCAGTACTAAAGAATGCTACTAATCAACTCTGAAACTTGATTGAACCTCAATTACCTGATATTATAGTTCAATCTTCACTGGATTTACAATTCCCAGAATGTCTCAAAGGCAGATATCATAAGGATAACTTCTTCAATCAGATATTACAAGATCTGAAGCACTTCCAGAATTTTCATGTCAAAAATGGACTCATATTTTGCTAGGAGGGTGAGAGGTACATACTTTGCATACCTAGAATTCTAATACACAACAGAAATGCTAGGGAAATTGTAATAGAGCATGCACATTCTATTTTGGCACACCTAGGACTGTGAAAGACACTTTTGTACCTTAGAGAACAAGTTTAGTGGAAGGATATGATCATAGACATTAATTCCTACTGTGATTCGTGTCATACATGCAAAATCAGCAAACCTAACAATCAGAAACTGTTTGGTTTACTACATCTGCTCTTAGTACCTAATAGGTCTTGGGAAGGCATAGGAATGGACTTTGTTGAACCTTTTCCTGAATTAAAGAACTGTTTGGGACCTTTTAATATGATTTGTACAGTTATTTGTCTATTAACTGGTATGGTACACATTATTCCTACTAGGCAAACATACAGAGTAAGAGAAATCACAGAGATAGTATTTGAAAACATTTATAAACTGTATGGACTGTCTAATTACATTGTTAGCAATTGTGATTCCCTATTCACCAGTATGTTTTGGAGAAGATTACATGAACTTATAAGTATTAAATTGAAGCTATCAAGTGTATATCATCCACAGACTAATGGATTGACTGAGAGAATGAACAGAACAATTACTCAGATGCTTAGACAGTGTATTTCTCCTAAACAAAAGGATTGGATACATAAACTACCTATGATTGAGTACACTATCAATACAGTAAGGTCAGAAACTATAGGATATGCACCATTCTTTCTAAATTACAGCTGGATGCTAAGGAACTTGATATAGAACAACTCTAGGAAGGATGAATATCCTGGAGTAAGGACTTACACTCAGAAAGTAAAGGATGCAATACTACAGGCACACAATACAATCCTTCAGGCAAGGGTAAAGCAAACTAGACATGCTAATAGACACAGACAACCCTCTTCCTTTGAATTAAACAATCTAGTGTATGTTTCTACAAAGAACATGAATCT
>NW_006760709.1:0-3705 GCF_000271605.1 Fomitiporia mediterranea MF3/22
AGGATGTTCTCTACAGCCATGGATATGTCTTTGATCAGTCCCATAGTGGACTGAACGTGCTCCTGTCCAGCTTGGACATGTTCTGTAGTGGAACTGGTGGAACTTGCAGTGGATTGGTCAGCATGGCTGTCAGATTGAGTAGAAAGCAGCAGATTCAGTAGTAGAGTAATGCCTTGAGTGTCAAATGAGCTCAGAGCACTCATATCAGTACTGAAGTAAGATTGGTGGATGTTGAGAGCAATTGTGAATCAATCCAGGGACGTTTACAGTTGTGTGAGTAGAATATAGTGGTTCCATTGTTGATTTGCTCAGCTCTACACTTCACACCTAAGTAAAATAGTAAGGTATATGTACTTGTAATAATATAATGCAGAATATATGCACATTTACCTTGGTTCAAAGCTATGTTCTTACAGTATACAAAGTCCTGGAACACTTGCATCATCTTAGCATGTTGAATACAGTCTTGGAACGGTGGTAGCAGGCTCAGTCTTGTATGAGAAGGAACATGGAAGTTATACAAGTATAATACAATGAGATAACACTCTGAGAGTTGTATAGTAGGGTCAAGGGAATTGTTGTAGATAGCCTTGGAGAAAGCTGCAATCTCCTTGAGCTCCTCTTGATCGAAAACGTAGTCAGTACTTGTACTGTGGTTGTGAGTAACCCAATCCTGCATGATTGGTTGTGCTTGAGGGCCAACTAAGAGTTGTAGAGGAGGATGAGGCATATTTGTGCCTTGTAGAAAAGTAGATACAAATGTATGAGCAATGGATTCTTGAGTAGTAGACATGATATGCACAGTAAAGTGACTATATACACAGTTTTTAAAGCCTTTACATATGTCTACCTGTATGTCCATACTGTAGTATTGTGTTTGAAAGGTTGCCTCATGTTTTACTAGACTGATACTAACCTGAGGGTCATCAGTATCGAGTTTTCCCTTTCCTAGAGTTAGTGCATTGATAGAATCAATTCCAAGTATGTCTAAGTATTCCTTTAATGCCTCAAGGTGTGCAATTTTATTATAGGGTAGTCATGTGTGATCTCCAGACTTCCATAGTACTTTGAACAAAGTGGTAGTCCCTTGTCCTACATGAGTTTCAATCAAATCTACTGTCCATTCCTTGTTCTCATTGTTTAATCCAGTAACTTGTCCTATTTCCCTTCCAGGGAATAATCTATCATTGTTTGGAACATGTATCCTAAGTAGTAATGAATGAAATACTGGGTGTATGTTACAATTCCTCATTTCCCTGGGTAGATCTAGTTCAAATGCCTTGTTTCCTGCATTCCAGATTATTCTGTAAGGTCCTATGTACTTTGGTACTAGTTTCCTTGCTCACTGTCTCAGTAGATTCATGTTCTTTGTAGAAACATACACTAGATTGTTTAATTCAAATGAAGAGGGTTGTCTATGTCTATTAGTATGTCTAGTTTGCTTTACCCTTACCTGAAGGATTGCATTGTGTGCCTGTAGTATTGTATCCTTTACTTTCTGAGTGTAAGTCCTTACTCTAGGATATTCATCCTTCCTAGGGTTGTTCTATATCAAGTTCCTTAGCATCCAGCTGTAATTTAGAAAGAATGGTGCATATCCTGTAGTTTCTGACCTTGCAGTATTGATAGCATACTTGATCATAGGTAGTTTATGTATCCAATCCTTTTGTTTAGGAGAAATACACTGTCTGAGCATCTGAGTAATTGTTCTGTTCATTCTCTCAGTCAATCCATTGGTCTGTGAATGATATGTGCTCAATAGCTTCAATTTAATACCTATAAGTTTATGTAATCTTCTCCAAAACGTACTGGTGAATAGGGAATCACAATCACTAACAATGTAATTAGGCAGTCTATGCAGTTTATAGACGTTTTCAAATACTATCTCTGCAATTTCTCTTGCTCTGTATGTTTGCCTAGTAGGAATAATGTGTACCATACTAGTTAATAGACAAATAACTGTACAAATCATATCAAAAGGTCCTAAATGGTTCTTTGATTCAGGAAAAGGTCTAACAAAGTCCATTCCTATGCCTTCCTAAGGCCTATTAGGTACTGAGAGCAGATGTAGTAAACCAAACAGTTTCTGATTGTTAGGTTTGCTGATCTTGCATGTATGACACGAATCACAGTAGGAATTAATGTCTATGATCATATCCTTCCACCAAACTTGTTCTCTAAGGTATGAAAGTGTCTTTCACAGTCCTAAGTGTGCTAAAATAGAATGTGCATGCTCTATTACAATTTACCTAGCGTTTCTGTTGTGTATTAGAATTCTAGGTATGCAAAGTATGTACCTCTCACCCTCCTAGCGAAATATGAGTCCATTTTTGACATGAAAATTCTGGAAGTGCTTCGGATCTTGTAATATCTGATTAAAGAAGTTATCCTCATAATATCTGCCTTTGAGACATTCTGGGAATTGTAAATCCAGTGAAGATTGAGCTATAATATCAGGTAATTGAGGTTCAATCAAGTTCCAGAGTTGATCAGTAGTGTTCTTTAGTACTGGGACGTTCTGATCATTAATTTCTGATCTAATATCATTGTCTGAATGTCTGTATCCTTACATATTACTTCTGGTGTCTGGTACATTTGCAGGTGAATTTATTTCATACAAATCCAATTGTTCAGTGTTCTAAGGCAGCATTTCTGATACCTTACTGTGTGTGTCTGTTTCCTAATCTTGCTCTGTGTTCTCTGGTATTGTAAACCAGCTTCTAGTCCTTGTAGCAGGCCTGCCCTCTGTTTGGAGGTCTGTCTGTGAGTTTCTGGCATGTCTGGTAATTAATCTAGCCTTTCTACTGTGCAGTCAACTTGCAATCAATCCTCAAGGTGAAGTTTTCCTTACTGCTGCTAGTCTAGCCTCAATATATACAGTATCCTGTATCTCTAGCAGCTGTGAAATGTTATTCCTGACTTGATTAATCCTTGATAGATCATTGTCATCAAGTTACAATGTATATTCTTACTGAGATCAAGTTGTTCCTAGTAAATCTCCTGAGTATATGTGTGATAACACGTCTGTAAGAATGTTTGTAGTGCCTGGAATGTATTTTACAGTGAAATCAAAGTCTGATATCTTCTCTAGCTATCTGGCTTGTCTTCCACTTAATACCAGTTGCCTTAGAATGTGTTCTAACACTCTGTGATTAGTATACCAAAAGAAATGCGTTCCTTGTAGTAGATTCTTGTGTCTTAGCATAGTTTCTACTCCTGCTAGTAATTCTACATTGTGTACTAGGTAATTCTGTTGTGTAGGGTTTAATTTCGCTGAGAAAAACGCTGCTATCTTGGAATCTTTCCAATCATGACCTTGGCTGACTATTCCTCCAATTCCTGAAGCCAAAGTGTCTGTAACAATGTTGATAGGTGGTGCATTCTTACTATAGTCCAATACTATCCTGTGATTATGCCAGAAATCCAATACTAGCTTTACTATTTGATCAAACACTTGCTGTTCAGTGAATGTCCATCTGAAAAATACAGTTTCTCCTGCAAATTTTGATAAAATACCTGTAGAAATGTGTAACTAAGGTATATTGGGTGCTAAATACCCTACTGATCCTAAGAAACCTTGTAACAAATCTTTATTAGTAGGTACTTTCCATTGTTGAATAGAATCGACTTTATGAGGGTCCATTCTAATGCCTTGATTGTTGATAATGTGGCCTAGTATCTTCAATTCTTCTGGAACAATTGTAT
>NW_006760710.1:0-3704 GCF_000271605.1 Fomitiporia mediterranea MF3/22
AGAGCATGGGATGGACTTCATCCTAAGTATCAAAGGCAATTACAGTTGGATTGTTTGAATCCAGACACAGTTTTGTATGAAGAATTCAAAGACAGGCTTGAGAACATTGAAAAAGCAAATGAAGCTGTTGGAATTAAATAGCATACAAATACTAGAGACTGATTCTATCCTCAGAGTAACAAAGAAGACTATTGAAAAGATAGATGGAAGAAGAACAACTAGAGGAACTACAGGAATGACAATAAGAATTGACCAAAGGACAGGAATTATGATTATAATTGTAATAATCATAACAGACAGTACATACAGTCTAACAGTGTAAGTCCTAAAGAGAAAGACTGATCTAAGGACTACAAACTGAAGTACAAAGATACTAGGCAGAATAAGCAAGAGAACAGTAAGAAAACTTATTCTACAGGTGTAAAAAGGTATTCACAAACTGAACTAGACAATATGAGAGCTAAAGGACAATGTTTTATTTGTAAACAGACTACACATTTAGCTAAAGATTGTCCTACACACAGTACAGTAAAGCTGAACAGTGTTTCCAATACAAATACATTGTCTAAGAGTGTTAATATCAATTATTCTGCTCTAGATAAGTTAACTAATACTTTAGAAGATGATAATTACTTGGATTTGAATCCTATAGCAGACAATATGTAAGGATTTGATTTACTGGTTTGTATTTTATTATCACTACATTGCTGATTGCATCAGATCATTACACAGTAGGACCCACAAGCACATATATTCTCATTGTAGTTAGTTACACTTCCTCCTCATGTATCTACACGTGTATACCCCTATAAAAGACAGTATCGACTGCTGGGTAAAGGGGATTCTTTTCCCCTAACCCCTCACTCGAGTACTAGGTTATCCCAGTCAGTAGTCGAGTGAACTAAGGGCGATTAGAATTCTCTTGTGAGGAACAGTGAGTTTCCTTACATATTTTTGACTGTACCCACCTAGCACTGAAACCCCTTGCTGGACACTGAGGAACTGAAGGGTCTGATCAACCCTAGGTCTCCCTCATTGTCTAGTACCCCTCAGGAATTTTTCGTGAGTAAAGTTATGATTTTCGAGTAGAAACAGAGACTACTTACTGGATTGGCCCTCAGTAGGTTCACAATGCTTTGGAACACTGCAGAATGCTTCTGGAACACATTAACACATATCAATATGGACCAGTGCTGGATACACTAGAGGTTTGCATTGATCAGATGGGTCAAGGACCAGGCATCTGTGACAGTGAAAAGGAACGAACAGGTGCACATTGAGTTTACAGGCAATGGACAACAAGATTATCCATTGAATATTAGTTACAATGTGGCTGCTGAGCCTTGACTGACGATTCCTAGAGGGTACCCAAGTCCAGATATTGATACTAACATGCTAGAATGTAAGTCCTCATCCCTTGTAGGCTGGAGGCAACCTGATGAACCTATACCAGGTGATAAGTCCTTGTCTACACAAGGCTGGAGGCACCCTAATGAACTAGTACATACTAATAACGTAGAACTAAGGCATGTAACTGTACCAGCACATATAGTTAGTCAAATGTGTACTGTAGAGCAGAAACCAGTGAGTACTCACACTACTAGGCTTGCAGGAATAGTAAATAGCAGTACAAAGAGCAGAAACACTCAGGCAATTGTTCTTGAGGATTCAGACAGTTGAGTTCAGGATGAACAGGTGATTGGATTCAAGGATTCGTCCAATCGAGTACAGAAGGTTGAGTTTGAGGATTCAACTCACCAAGTACAGGCAATTGAGCTTGAGGATTTGCTCAATCAATTTCAGGCTACTAAGTTTGAGGATTCACTCGATAGAGGACAGGCGATTTGGTTTGAGGATTCACCAAGTCAATATAGAGAGCTAACAGCAAGCATCAAGGAATTTGCAAGCTAGTACAAGAGTTACAGAGTGTATATAGTCAGTATTAGTGAGAGTGTGGATAAGTATCTAGTGAGTGCACTTACTTCAGAACGGAAACACATTGACAACAGTGATGTAGAGGGTAATGAGACACTTAAGACCCTTTTTGGCAGTGAAGAAAGCAGCCAGGACTCAAAGAAAAAGAGTAACAGACAAGGCTAGGAGAGCCAGGCATCAGAATTACAGAGATCCAATGAGGAACAAGATTTCCAGAAGGCAAGTAAGACCTTCAGACACATTGCAAGAGCCAGAGCAATTGAGATAGACATAGAACATGTCAGCCCATTCTACAGTTTGATAGACATCAAAGATTTGAATAAGAGAACATACAAGTTTGATGGAATGTATCAGGAAGAGGAGAAAGCAACTCCTTCATCAAACAAGAGCAGACTCAATAGTATAGTAACAGAAAAGTGTGAAACGCTTCAGGCAGGCTACAGAACGAAAGCCAGACATGCTATAGTACCTACAGACAATAGAGATCAGAACTATCGATCTAAGAGTGTAGAAGAAACACTCAAGAGTCCAGACAAACAATTACATTCACAGAAAGCAAAAGGAAAGTGTAAAGCAAAAGGAAAACACAAAGCACAAGGAATGGAACAAAAACCAGAACTGTCAGGCATTCAATACGATTGTGAAATCAATTCAGACTATCCAAGCGAAACAGACATCACATTGACAGAACAGTACTTTGAGGATAGCAAAAGTGAACACATATTAGAACTACAAGGATCAGTACTTGATCCAGAGGGCGAAAACCAAGCATACACTTACAAAATCAAGTGTTTAACCTCATACATGGTAGATATTGACTACACATTACACAGGAGCAATGTACAGGAGTACTACAACGGATACGACACCCTAGCCAGGTCCAGGAATAAGAGAGAAAGTGAAATACCTGGATATATGTGGTCTCAAATGGAAACATCAAGTTTTTCAGGACATTAGAGTATCCCTCACAAAAATAAAAGGAACAAACGATCCCATAGCAATACTTTGCAATTGAAAGCAGTCCCAGGCAAGGCATACACTAGTAGTATTAGTGAGAACAATATTGATTCAGAGTGCAGCAAACTACACAGTTCAAAGCCACATATCAAGTGTAGCAAGCATAAGAATAGCTCAAGCAGTAGTTCAAGAATGAACAATGGACACAGGCATAGCAAAGTACTGAATAATGTTCAGAAAGGCATATTTGCATCAGTAAGACCTTCAGAAAGCCTAGCAAAGAATAGCTATGCATACAGAGCAATACAGAGCTCTAGGATACAGAGAAATGGAAATTTTGACCTAGGATTAGACCCAGACAGTGATAATTCGGATTCCTCTTCATCCAATGACAACAATCAAAGTAATGCTTTATTCGAACTGTCAGACATTGATTCGAGTGATACTGAAGCTACTAAGAAGTGTAAGAAACACTTGAGGAAGAAACAGAACAAAGAACTCCTCAAATTGAAGATACAGATGCACAGTGCAGAACCAATAGCTCCTACAGTATACTCAGGTGAACCAGACTTGCAGAAGTACACAAAGTTTGTTATTGAAGTCAATCAGTACATGAAACAATCAGGACTTCATCATTTCCCTAAGAGCCAAGTAGGGATAATGCTAGGTTTTATCAAGGGAAAAGTAATGAATTTCTATTTGCAAAAGATTGCAAACCATGAGCATAGATGGACACTTGCTCAATTCTTTAGAGGACTTATGGACTTTTGTTTCCCTTCCAACTTTACTGAAATACTGTGGAAAGAGTTCAA
>NW_006760711.1:0-3702 GCF_000271605.1 Fomitiporia mediterranea MF3/22
AGGAGGACTAGTACTAGTGAAGGAAAGGGAACTGAGAGCTCTGAGGAGAGACTATAGGAAAGTAGTCTCCTTTATACACTTTGCTCATATAGATAGGAAAGTAATGAAGTCATAAACATGAGGACTACATGAGGACAATATGAGGAATACATGAGGCAATCTAGAACTTTGGTTGTAAGTTCTATGATTGAATACAAAAGTATAAAGATAAGGCTAGAAGTTAATAAGGATAATTGTCTCCTAAACTAAGTCTATTAAAGAAGACTTAGGGAAAGATCTAGAACATTGGTTGTCAGTTTTAGAGTGTACACAAAACAGTCTAGAACTTTGGTTGTAAGTTCTAGGGACAGTATAGAAGTACAGCCTTTTATATTATAGAAGTCATAAGGAGTTATTAGAAGTCATAATACTCTACCTTATAAGAAAAGTGTATTACAAACTAGTGTACAGGAAGTACAGATTGAGTCAGACAGAGTTATAAGAACAATAGAGAGCTCTACTTTATGGGAAAAGTATTACATAGCTTACACAGTATAACTAGTTAGGAGGACTCATAAGGAGTCATTAGAAGTATGAGAGAAAGTATAGAAGACATAACAATACAGTAAAGGAGTCATTAGAAGATTAATCTAGGATACAAGAAGACACAAACTAGTGTTAGCAGATTAATAGAAGACACAAACCAGTGTAGCATACAGTCTAAAGGATTAGTCAGCTCTACTTCATAGGAACAACAGTGAAGAGAGTTACTAAAGTCACTAGAGTAACATTACTCTAGCAAAAGGTATATAAGGAGGCCAGTTTGGCCCTCAAAAGATAGTTTTATCAACTTAAGTTACCTAGTACTTGGAAGTACTCTACTACCAACCTACTAGGCTACACTTGTAGCTTGACTAAAGTAGGACTCCTCTACCCTCTCACCTTACAAGTCTACAAGTCTTACCCTCTATACTCTATTCTGTTACTATTCCTAAGGATTAGGACTAGTAAAGTGAGTATATCTTACAACAAGTCTATAAGTCTTACCCTCTATACTCTATTCTGTTACTATTCCTAAGGATTAGGACTAGTAAAGTAAGTATATCTTACATGAATTTAGTATATAAGAGTTTAATAAACTTGACTCTGAACTAGTACTACTTTGATAGGTCTAATACAACCAATTATAATCTAATGTTAATGTGCCTTCTACTGTAAAGGTATCTAGTAACATAGACTGTTCAATTTCTTCAGCTGTCTGGCCTTCCTAAGTAATAATTTCTGACTAACCTTAAAGGCTTCTAGAGGATCCTGGTAGACTATCTGGATGTTGTGTTTCAATTCTACTATAGTCTTGAAATGTTTGGATTCCTCCCTATATTGTGTTAACAAGCTCTTCTTCTTTAGCTGAAGAACCTGATAGTTTACTTTCTTGATTTTCTTAGACTGTGTTTTCCTAGGTAAAGTGTTCTTGTCTCCAAGGGTATTAAGCATTAGAAGTACTTCCTTCTCTCCTATCACTTTGTTACTCCTCTCTACTAATATTTTGTAATATAGTAGTTAGGTTAAATTGTGACTGTGCCAACCTGTTCAGGTATACTTGAGATATTCCTGATTCAACCTGTACTTCTTGTACTCTACTAGTAAGGTCCTGTATCTTGTCTAAGATTTCCTGTAGCTTTGTATGAATATTAAAGATATTCAATACTTGTGTATCTAAATCTGATTGTATCTGCTCCAGCTTTTCTCCTTATTGTTCTGATTGTATAAGACTACACAAGTATATGATTTCCCCTTGTATAGTTCTATAATGTATGTCTTGACTTTGAGTAGACCTGATTATTCTGTTAAAATCTAAGAATTGTTGTATCCAAGTTTTTGTCCTTGTAATCTAAAGGCTATAATAGGTCCCCAATTTATTTGAATAGGAGTGGCTAGAGTGTGAACCTCTTCTTTGAGCCAATCTTGTACTGTTCCCTAATTAGCTCTTCCTCTTACTCTAAGTATATGTAACAAGGAGTGTTCCTACAAGTAGTAGGAATATGAGAATGGTTGAGGGATTAGATAATAGAGGGCTGTGTAATAATAGGCTTCTGCCTGTGCCTAGTACTAGTTGTTGTATGTGTAATGTTCTAATCCTTTCCTTGATCTGATACAAAGCTACTTTTTATAGCTTGTTAACTTTGTTTAGTATAATATTACAAAAGTTGCTTACTTTTGTAATATCTGGATATCCTTGTTCTAGTGCAAGTAATACACTGTGTAACAGATTACAATGTTGTTATAATGTGTATAGATGGTCTGAGTATTCTTAGATTTGTTCAATCCAGATTTGTTAATTAATAGGAGTACCTACTGTATAGGTAACAGTTGATACTACTCTTCCTTGTTTGAAAGAGTCTAAGGGAATTTCCCCCTGTATTTAAAATAGTATTCCTTTAACACCTCCTAGTATTAACACTTGTTCCTGTGTATAAGCCACTAAGTAATCAAGAACTAGTAGCACTTCTTAATTAATCTTTCTTTTCTTACTACAAAAGAAAGTTACTTACTTTAACAACTGTTCTAAGTAGTAGAGTAATTTATCTACCTACTTTGAATGTTAATTATTAAGGTTAGTTAATATTATAAAGTAAGTATTAGAGTTAATGTACCTGTGTGCTAGCTTCAGGTTTAAGTTCCCCTTAGTAGACTAGAGCTTTACTAGAATAGTAAAGATTTGTAACTAAGTTAGAGTTTTATCAAAGTGTTAAATATACTCACTTTACTAGTCCTAATCCTTAGGAATAGTAACAGAATAGAGTATAGAGGGTAAGACTTGTAGACTTGTATAGTGAGAGGGTAGAGGAGTCCTACTTTAGTCAAGCTACAAGTGTAGCCTAGTAGGTTGGTAGTAGAGTACTTCCAAGTACTAGGTAACTTAAGTTGATAAAACTATCTTTTGAGGGCCAAACTGGCCTCCTTATATACCTTTTACTAGAGTAATGTTACTCTAGTAACTTTAGTAACTCTCTTTACTGTTGTTCCTATGAAGTAGAGCTGGCTAATCCTTTAGACTGTATACTACACTAGTTTGTATCTTCTATTAATCTGCTAACACTAGTTTGTGTCTTCTTGTATTCTAGATTAATTTTCTAATGACTCCTTTACTGTATTGTTATGTCTTCTATACTTCCTCTCATGCTTCTAATAACTCCTTATGAGTCCTCCTAACTAGTTATGTTGTGTAAGCTGTGTAATGCTTTTCCTATGAAGTAGAGCTCTCTATTGTTCTTATGACTCTGTCTGACTCAACCTATACTTCCTGTACACTAGTTTGTAATACACTTTCTCATAAGGTAGAGTATTATGACTTCTAATGACTCCTTATGACTCTTATAATATAGAAGGCTGTGCTTCTGTACTGCCCCTAGAACTTACAACCAAAGTTCTAGACTGTCTTGTGTACACTCTAGAACTGACAACTAATGTTCTAGATCTTTCCCTAAGTCTTCTTTAATAGACTTAGTTTAGGAGACAATTATCCTTATTAACTTCTAGCCTTATCTTTATACTTTTGTATTCAATCATAGAACTTACAACCAAAGTTCTAGATTACCTTATGTATTCCTCATGTTGTTCTCATATAGTCCTCATGTTTATAACTTTATTACTTTCCTATCTATATGGGCAAAGTGTATAAAGAGACTACTTTCTGTAGTCTCTCTCAGAGCTCTCAGTTCC
>NW_006760712.1:0-3700 GCF_000271605.1 Fomitiporia mediterranea MF3/22
TTCTCTACTCTCTTACCTTCAGTTTTAAGGGTTTTACACCCTTCTGTACTAGAACTCAGAACTTCTGTCCCTTAGGAGTACTGTCTATAGACTATATACATACTAACTCTTACTACTACTCTTCCTTACTTTATTATTCTATTCCTTTAACTACCCTTTCATTCTCTATTCATTCTATAGTCTCTTACTCTTTGTTTATCCCTTTATTCTTTATACCTTTATCTTTAACATTCCTTTCTTTCATTCTTTATAACTTATTATTCTTAGTAGCTTATACTTCCTAAGTACTCTTGTATAGTTTAGTATATATAAGTATACAAGATCAGACTGGTTCTGTAGTCTTAATCTTGTCTACTCTAAGTAGTCTTGTACTCTTAGGCTTACTCTATATACTCTACTCTTGTCTCACTCTCTCTCTCTACCTGTTTTACAAGTTCTAACTATGTTCTAGTACTTGTATTCTGTATTTCTGTTGTATAGGATAGTTGTAGCCTAGGTCCTCTTACTAAGCCTTCAGGTCCCCTCTATACTGTTACTAACATTAGATTAAGACTACTCATTACTACTCTACAACTCTCTTATGTTTTAAGCATTAGTACTTACTATTGTGTTAATCTCTTTTCTTTGTTCCAACCCTTTTACATTTTTAAATTTTAAACTTTTTAAACCCTTTTAAACTTTTACCACCCTTCTTCTATTCATTACCCCTTTTAGTTTAGTGTCAATTCCTTTATAGTGTAAACATAGACTCTCCTACACTGACTGCTACCTCTACTATCCTACTAAATTAGTAGTTACAAGCAGAACTAGCTTAATATGTGTAAACCTCTATCTAAGAGGCCTTTACTAACTATATACCTCTAACCTCTTCAGAACCTATTCTAATTGTTCTAGAAGTTACAACCTGTTCTAGAAAGAAAGTGTATATAGTCTACCCTTCAGACTTTAATAGGTAACACTTTAAGGACTTCTAGTACTAAGTCAAACTATATATAGTTACTACTTTGACTAATCTATTCTCAGATCTTAATTATGTCCTATTTGTCCTCTCCTTTATAAAGGAAGGTAACACAGTCACCTAGGCTTAGAACTAGATTGAAGAACATTAGATTAGAAGCCTGATCTGACTTTAGAATAATGAGTTGTATTTAGAATTTATAGGGTAGCTCTGTACTTCCTTTATTAATCTGAATAAGAAGTATAATGTGTAGAACAAGCTTGTATCTCTATGACAGAGTAAACATTCTACTAACACTTTCTTTTAGAAGTTTAATATCCTAGCTTAGAAGGTAGGATTCTGTCAGTAACAGTGTAGAGAGGACCTGAAGGCTTAGTAAGGAGACCTAGGCTACAACTATCCTACACAACAGAAATACAGAATGTGAACACTAGAACATAGTCAGAACTTGTAGAATAGGCAGAGAGAGAGAGTAAGACAAGAGTAGAGTATATAGAGTAAGTCTAAGAGTACAGGACTACCTAGAGTAGACAAGATTAAGACTACAGAACTAGTCTAATCTTGTACACCTATATATACTAAACTATATAAGAGTACTTAAAGAGTATGAGCTACTAAGAATAGTAAGCTATGAAGAATGAAAGAAAGGAATGTTAAAGATAAAGGTACAAAGAATGAAAGGATGGATAAAGGGTAAGAGACTATAGAATGAACAGAGAATGAAGGAGTGGTTAAAGGAATAGAATGATGAAGTAAGGAAGGGTAGTAGTAAGAGTCAGTATACATATAGTCTATAAACAGTACTCTTAAGGGACAGAAGTCCTGAGTTCTAGTATAGAAGGGTGTAGAACTCTTAGAACTGAAGGTAAGAGAGTAGAGAATTATAACATCACCCCCTCTCTAAAACCAATTGTTCTGATTAGTAAACATTAGACTCAGTTAGTAGCTCAAGTATAAGTTAAAACAGTAGGGTTTGGAAATCTGTAAGGCAGAGTTAATACAGAGCACCCAGATGAAGTTAATAGAAGTCTTAGATTACCTTAGTAGTATGGGTGAGATTCTTAGTAGGTTCCCAAGTATGTTCTTTAACTAGGTATCCCTTCTAGTAGATAAGGAACTTAAGCTTTTCATACACTAGCTTAGTATCTACTATGTACTCTACTTTGTATTCTAGTTCAGAACTAATAAGTTCTGGTAGAGGTAGTAAGAGTCTTTATTGTGAAGGAAAACTCAGATCATAGTACTAAGACAGTAGAACCTTGTTAAACACTGAGTGTATACACTTTCATGTTGTTAGAAGTTAGAGTTTGTAGACAGAGGCACTAACCTTCTTTTTAATAACAAAGGGTCTGAAGTGCTTGTTGTCCAACTTCTTCATTAGGTGATCTGTAGTTAGGTTAGTAGCTTCTAGTATAACTTTGTTACTAGGCTAGTAATCCTTGGCTGTAGACTTCTTCTAATCATAGTTCTACTTTATAATCTGTACTACCTTTTCCAAAAGAGCTTATACATCCTCCCTAGTTCTGTGTATCTGTTCTACAAAGTCTGTTATAGATTCAGAACTGTTGTTCTAGTTTGGAACTGTTCCCTAGTACAGATGTCTCTTATGATTGAGGAAGAACAGGGACTGTCCTGTTATAGAGTGTTGCTAGTTATTGTGTACAAATTCTACTAGAGCTAGCTATTCAGACCAATCTGATTACTAATGATTGATGAACATTTAGAGGTAGAGCTTAATCTCCTGATTGACTTACTCAGTTTGACTGTTAGTCTACAGGTAATAAGTAGTAGAAGAGTTCCCTTAAATTCTGAGAAGTATATACAAGTTCTGTATGAATTTTGACTTGAATTATAGTCTGTAATCATGAATGAGCTTCTGAGAGAGTCTGTACAACTAGAAGACATGATCCTAATAAATGTGTACTATGTCTTCAGAAGTGAGTTCTGTTCAGGTCAGAACTATATGAACTTACTTAGAGAATTGGTTGACAATCACACAGATAGTGTTGTAACCCTAAGACTCAGATAGCTTACTGATTAGGTCTACTAAGACTTCTTCCTAAAGGTGATCCAGGATCTAATACAGATGTAGGGGAGTCTAAACTCTTGTCTGGTAGGCCTTAGTCTGTTAGTACATATTACAACTAGTTACATACTTTAGGATTTCCCTCTACATTCTGGACCACTAGTAGTTCTGAGTAATGAGTTCCTGTATTTTGTGTTAGTCTAAATGTCCTACAGTTAGATTGTTGTGATAAGCTCAGACAATGTCCTCCTACAGCTTCTGATCCTTCAGAACATACAGTCAGCCTTCCTAGTAAACTTGTCCATTCTTATCCTCCTTCTAATCCCTAGCCTGCTTTTCTAGCTACTTTACTATAACCTAGTCTTACATGTGTCTTAGAGCTTACTGTATACAGGTGACAAAGTCAACATCCTCAGATTCAAGTCAGATCTCTTAGATTGTCTTGGATGCAAAATGGGAATTGTCTAGGAGAACAAGATTTTCATTATCATTCTCTCTCCTTTTATAACCTACTTGTCTTAAGAGTAAATCAGCTTTTGTTATTTGTGTTCTGGGTTTGTAGGTTAGTATAAAGTTATAGTTCTACAGTTCTAACATCTAGTAGGCTTAGTGACAGTTGAGCTTCTGAGGCACTTGGAAGTACTAGAGATTAAAGTGATTACTCTAGATCTTGAACTTCTGTACTATACTAAGAAGATATTAACACTACTCTTCTA
>NW_006760713.1:0-3700 GCF_000271605.1 Fomitiporia mediterranea MF3/22
TGATTGTTCGTTCGTATGTATTTCACATTTATGTACTCTAACTCAATGTAGCATTTAATAAAATCTTTCTTATGATCTAAATGCTTTGTTCGTTCTGAATATTTGAGTTCGTCCAATGTAACTGTTTGTATAACAGTATTGTTATCACAATAGATATTAATTGGTGCATCAGAGACCTGCAGAATCTCTTCAGCTAAATGAGTAAGTGTGATTGCTTCCTGTGTTCCTCTTGCAAGAGCTATTAATTCAGCTTCATACGTCGAATTTGCCACCAGTGTTTGTCTTTTACTTGACCATGAAACTAATGAATCACTCAAGTAAAATGCATATCCTGATATTGTACAATGCCCTTCTTGTATCATACTGTCTGTGTCTGTATAGCTGTTCAATATTGATTGATTTGTACTGCTGAGTTGGAGCCAGACATTGTTTGTAGTTTTTAAGTACATGTAACAATGTTTAAGTGCCAGATAATGCTCCATACCAGGGTCATTAAGGTATTTAGCTAACTGATTTGTTGCAAATGCTATATCTGGCTGTGTACAGTCTGCAATGTATCTAAGTGCACCAACCATGTTCATGTATAGTATATCAGACATTTGTTCTCTATTGTTATCAGTTTGCAATACTGTTTTTAATTGTGTACTGGGCTGTATGAGTGTTTGTACACTTTGTTCGTTTGTAAGTTTGTAACGTTCTATTATACTATTAATATAATGTGTCTGATGCATCCTAATGAATCTATGCTCTCTGTCGTGTTGAATCTCTATACTAAGTAGCCAATGTAATTCACTACTGTCTGTATATTGTAAATGATGTGCAATAGATTGTTTTATCATTGTAATAGTATTATTATTCATTGCCACAATAGTAATATTGTCAACATGTACAAATAATATGGCTACAGTTATTTCTTTCTTCTTTGTGAAGAATACAGTGTTATCATGTTTGGATTTTGTTAATCTGTATTTAAGTAGTATATTAGATAGTGTTTTATACCATCTTCTACCAGCTTGTTTTAATCTGTATAGTGCTTTTTGTAATTGTAATATTTGTCCATTCTGTAATCCATCTATTAAGTTACCTGGAGGAGGTTTAACATATATTTCTTTGTCTTCCATCAATTGTCCATACAGATATGCTGATTTTATATCTATCTGATGTATTTCATAATTATTAGATGCTACCCATGCTAATATTAATCACACTGTAGATAGTCTAACAGTAGGAGCAAATAAATCGTCTGTATGATAGTCAAGGCTGTCAATCTGATAGTTTCCTTGAACTACTAATTGTGCTTTGTATTTTTCTATGCTATTGTCAGTGTATTGCTTTATTTTATAGACAAATTGTGTTCCAATAATGTTAATATTATTGTGTGGATTTGTGATTTCCCATGTATTATGATTTTCTAATTGTTTTATTTTGTCTTTCATAGCTGTAATCCATGAATCACAATCTGAACGTTGGATTGCTTTATAAAATGAAGTCAGATCCAATTGTATTTCACTTATTTTAGCATTAAATTCTGTTAAATGAATGGCAATATTATCTTCATCCTTTTCACTAAGTGTATACATGTGTTTTGTTATGTGTTTATTTTCCATACATTGTTCAAGCTCAATAGCACATTCTGTCAGTTTCTGTTTCTGTTCCAATCAACATAATTTAGGTTCTACTTCTTTTTCAGTTAATTTAACTTTGTCATCTGTTAAGTCTGTTGGTTCTGCCACTTTTCCTTTTTTGTTAGGATCAGTGTTGTCTGTATCATTGTTGTCTGTTCTTGTTATTCTATTGTCTGTTTCGTTATTTTTAATTATTAAACACTCGTTTGTATTGTTGTTTGTATTGTCTATTTTCTCCCCTTCAATTTGAGGAGATTTACCTTTGAGAAATTGAATATTTTGTTCAATGGTAATTTTATTATTGTGCCATGTTTTATAGCCTTTACTTTCATTGTCTAATCCTATCCAACAAGCAATGATACCTTACTGTTGTATTTTTGTAGGATTTTCATTGTGAATGATAATATATTGACCAAATTCGTATATATTATCAATTGTTCTGTGTGTTCTGTAACATTTATAGTGTAGGGTATTGTAATTTAAAGTAGCACACAGTGTTCTATTATGAATATAGGTAATATGAATTGCTACTTCAGCCCATAATGTAAACAGTAATTTAGTAGATGTTAGATATGCTCTTACACCTCTAAATATAGTTTTATGTGTTCGTTCTGCTATTCTGTTCTGTTGTGGAGTATGATGTACTGTTAACCTTTGTTTTGTTCCTTGTGAATCTAAATATTGTTAGAAATCTTCACTAAGGAATACAGTATTGTTATCACTTTGTAAAAGCTTTATTTTAACTCTGTACTGTGTAAATATTTTAGTTGTCCATTGTATGTATTACATATATGTATTGGATTTTGTTTGTAATTTGAGCATTATGCACCAATGAGTAGAATCGTCTACAATTGTTAATAAGTAGTGTATGTTCTTATATGTGTACAGTTCAATAGGACCAATAATATCAATATGAATAAGATCTCCAAATTGATTTGCAAGAGGAGATTGACATAGTTTTGGTATTAGTGTATGTTCAATATTTGCTTTTATGCATTCAATACATTCTTTTTCTTTGTAGTTTGTTATTTTAGTTGATAGTACACTTGGTTGTGTCTTTAATAATTGTTTAATATAATCGTAACTTATATGTCCAAGGCATTTATGTATATTATGAATAGATAGTTCGTTCATTGTTTTTAATAAATGATTATTGTACAAAATATACAAGTTATTTCTCAATTGTATATGTCTAATGTATTTGTTACATAGTGATGTTATAGTACAATTATCGTTTGTAAACATAAAAGAATAACCTTCCCTACATAGTAGTGCTTGACTTATGAGGGAAAAGGTCATTTGTGGATAGTAATAGACATTTTGTAATGTTATGACGCTTTTTTCTTGTATATTCTTTGGGATTTCAATACACATAGATCCAGCTTGATTAAGAGTCATTGTTGACCTATTTGCAATAGTTACAATTGTAGGAGTTATGTTGTGTACATCTGTTAATTGAAATAGATAAGGAGTAGCATGTATTGATACACCAGAATTGAGTAAATCCATTGTTTGCATATAGGATTTCTTGTTAGCTATGATTGTATTTGTAAATACATTGGTACATACCCAGGAAACGTATTGTTCGAATTGTTTGTCCTGGTTGCTCAGAATAAGAGTGTAGGCATTATTGTTCATTTCAACATTGCCTTCCTTTAATCCAACATTGTTTTCGTTTGGGTTTTCAATAATAAATGTGTTTGTTGTGTTCTCTACAGTTTGATTCGTTTTATGCACAATGTTTGCTTGATGTTTAGTGTGTACAAGCTTTGTAGCTTTAGTAGGAGGTTTACAGCATTCCTTAGAGAAATGTCCTGTTTTTCCACAATTGAAACATTTTGCTTTTGTCAGATTGAACAGATTTGGCAGATTGAATTTCCTCTGCTTATTAGCTTTATACATTGTATTAACACATGCATTATTCTTTGTCCAATCATTGGAATCTTGTGCTTGTTTAGTACAGTAATTGTTGTAGGCATTCTGTAATGTAAGGATTAGTTGCTTTGGTTCAACTTTCTTATGTTCATTGACTGGTTTGTCCTTTGTTTTGGGCATCAGTAGATTGTATTATTGTA
>NW_006760714.1:0-3699 GCF_000271605.1 Fomitiporia mediterranea MF3/22
CATTGTAACAATATAATATATCAATAAGATATACATGATAACAAAGTATTAAGTCAATACAATTAATACAATCAGTATAAACAATATAAACAATTAAATATCACTTAAAAATGTGACAAAATACAATAATACAGACACAAAACAAAACAACTAATGCTACAAAACATTAGAGCCTAATATCAGATAGTCTGAAGGGCCATACAATGGAACAAACACTGCTGCCAAGTACACAAAAGACAAACAAACGTTGGAACAAAATCCAAAGAAACAAACATAAGTTCAGAACTCAATTGAACACTTTACAAATGATTAAACACAATGTGTGACAGATTTAATAGATCACTGCAAATGGCAGAAAGATAGAATTTGCAAAGAATAAATCTATGATCAATACTTAAAGCATATCATTAGCTATTCAAAGTTCAAACAATATCATAACAGTGTATTCTTCATTAACAGCCTTGCTTGAGCTTGTGCCTATCACAAAAGAATAAAATACATAAACAGAACAGAAACAAAACACTATAGCTTGAATACTTTTGTCATCAAACAGAAGACAAACAATACTGAGCAAATCTAAACAATGCATCATAATGTATACAAATAAAACGAACAAAATCACAAACTTATGCTTGCTAAAACAACACTATACCAAATGATTAACAAACTATTCAGACGTACACATAATAATCAAACAAAATACACAAGCATACACACAATCTATTTGAGTATAAACTTGAATAACAAAGAGTACAAATGCTATAAAGAATTAATAACGAAATCGGACAAAAATAACAAATAACATTAAAGTTATTGAACAAAACACATTCACACATTAATACACAATGCTTAAACAAATGATTAAATGACGAAAATGCATGAACGAATTAATTACACACACACGAAAGCCAATTGCTCAAAGCAAACCTTCTTGAATTGAAGGGGAGTAATAGCATATATTCACAAACATAAAGTTCACAAAACATAAAACATAACAAATAATAGAAACATAGCAAACGATTAAATGATGCAGAAATATTGACTACATCACTATTTAACCTTACACATCCTACAAAACATAATTACAAAGTTATTGCAACAAATAAGAAGCAAATCTGTTGAATTCAACAATGAAATACTTATGCAAGAGACATTTTCTCTGAAATCTTTAATGGTCACACCATACATAGCACCAATTGAATGTATTACAAACAAATATATTACAGAGCATATACCTAAACACAAAGAAGTACACTACATACAAAGATGTTGAGCAGAAAAGTATCTCTAGTACATAACAAACTATACAGAAATATTGAACACAACTACACTTTCCTCAAATGGAACGTATAATACATTGAAAATAACAATCACACATCATGCAAAACTTACAATACTTATTCCCTAGCATGTAGGACATAATAGCAAACAAATAATCAACCAAACAAAGTAATATTTGGACAGATAATTAAGAATTAATGTAATGTAGCTAAGGAATGGTACATATTCCCAAAGCAATTAATGCTAGACACACGAAGCACTCGTGTAAGTTAATTAAAAGAAGTAACAGACGTAACAGTGATCAAAACATTAATCCTTTTGAAGCAAACAAGATAACATTGATCATAATGAACAAAATGAGTAATACACTCAAAATTAACAAAATAAATTCATATCTCATAACAAACACACACATATATTCAGCAAATAAAGCAAATATAATGATTAAAACAATATCAAACAGAATTTGACACAAAATAAGCAATAAAACAAATGAATATTATAATATATGATGAAAAATAGAACTGTGAAGCACACTACTTCATCTATCTACAAAATAAAAGTAACAAATGTGTATTATAACTGCACAGAGCAATATATTAATCAAATAAACATTATGCAATAATAATAAAACATTATCACAACAATAAAATGATACAAACATACAAATAATGTTATAGTTTGTAAAAGTTGAAGGACACATTAAATGATAACGAATGCAATACACACATATATTGATAATAAATATATCTACTACAAAACAGTAAAACAATACAAACATATCATATGTTTAAAACATAAATAATGTGCCTAAACAGACTTACAAACAGTCAGATGATAAAACAATACAAATAACAGAAGAATAAAACCTCAATCAACCTTAATATAAAGCAATCTGACATATCATACATGATATTACAAATTGCAAACAATACAATGCTTCAATATAAAGGCATAGAACTACAATTGAATGCTTAAAAGGTATGAATACAAAATGAAACAAACAAAGATGATACATGATAAATAGAGGACATTATAATAACATCAATAACACATTTTACAAGCATGATTCAACAGTTTCATTGCAAAAGTAAAAGTGGAAAAACTACTAGTAACACAATTCAAATGTGCAAGAATACAAATTAATGTGAACAAATTAATAACACACACATTGTTATTAAATATAGTATTAACTATACAAACGAAACGATACAAACGAAGTACAATTCTAATTACACAACAAGTGTAAGAATATAAAACAAACTACACATATAATAATACAAATACAAACGAAACAAATAATGGAACAACTGCAGAACAGTGTAGTATGAAGAAATAAACATACTATGACACAAAACAAACAATATGACATGAAAAACAAACAAAACAAAGTTATAACATATCATATTAAATTGCAAACAAGAAAACTACTATCATACGAATGATAAAACATTATAGTGACAACTATAACATTAATAATATTAAAACTACAAACAAACGAACACTAAAGAGATCCTGCAGCTCTCTTAGCAATCATAATTGAATTAACAATCGATTTATTACATCAAATGTTATAATAATACATTAGACGAATGCAACACTTACAGTGGACTTAATATATGAAGCAAACGAAACATTTACATTGTAGATGTAAATGATATTAGTAAAACAACAAACGAACACTTATCAAACATTATATTAGCCTGATCAACTAGTATAAGTTTGAAGGGGAGTGTTAGCATTTATTCTGGATAAATGTGTCATATGTCTTAGACATGTCTTCCAAGACATACATCCAAGACACACAATATTAGATAGCATATATAATACTTAATATAAGGACAATGAAGCTCATAGGACATATATGACAGTACACAACACATTACCAACTATGCAGTCGACTTGTATTGATGCCTACACACCATGAGCAGAGCCTACTGAACCCCTACTGGTGTGAACTACTCTAAGGGAATCATTGCAACCTCAAAATGCTAACAGTTCTGTTTATTAATTTTATTCTTTTGTGATAGGTACAAGCTTAAGTAAGGCTGTTAATGTAGAATACACTGTTATAATATTGTTTGAACTTCAAATAGTTAATACAGTGAAACCTCTCATTAAGCATTACTCTTGTTAAGCATAACCTCTCATTAAGCATGACATTTCAGGTCTACCATTACTCTTGTAGACACTAGAATTTTACTTGTTAACAAGCATAACCTCTTAATAAGCATTACTTTTTATATCCACCAAGGGCAATGCTTAATGAGAGGTTTCACTGTACTATCCTTTTTTGTATTGATCATAAATATATTCTTTGTGAATTCTGTCTTTCTACCATTTGCAGTGATCTATTTGTAAGGATTTGATTTACTGGTTCGTATTTTACTATTACTACATTGCTGATTGTGTCAGATC
>NW_006760715.1:0-3696 GCF_000271605.1 Fomitiporia mediterranea MF3/22
GCATGTGGTTGGTAAAGGCCTCTTGGATAGAGGTCTGTACATATTGAGCTAGTTCTACTTGTAACTACTAATCTGGTAGGACAGCAGGGGTGGTAGTCAGTATAGTAGGGTCCATGTCTACACTACAAAGGGATCAGCACTAAACTAAAAGGGGTAATGAATAGAAGAAGGGTGGCAAAAGTTTAAAAGGGTTTAGAAAGTTTAAAATTTAAGAATGTAAAAGGGTCAGGACAAAGGAAAGAGATCAACATAACAGTAAGTACTGATGCCTGAAATGTAGGAGAGTTGTAGGGTGGTAATGAGTAGTCTTGATCTAATGTCAGCAACAGTGTAGAGGGGACCTGAAGGCTCAGCAAGGGGACCCAGGCTACAACTATCCTACACAACAGAAATACAGGATGTAAGCACTAGAACATAGTCAGAACTTACAGAACAGGCAGAGAGAGAGAGTGAGACAAGAGTAGAGTATATAGAGTAAGCCTAAGAGTACAGGACTACCTAGAGTAGACAAGATCAAGACTACAGGACTAGTCTGATCTTGTATGCCTATATATACTAAACTACACAAGAGCACTCAGGGAGTATGAGCCACTAAGAATGATAAGCCACAAAGAATGAAAGAAAGGAATGTCAAAGATAAAGGTACAAAGAATAAAGGGATGGACAAAGGGTAAGAGACTATAGAATGAACAGAGAATGAAGGAGTGGTCAAAGGAATGGAATGATGAAGTAAGGAAGGGTAGTAGTAAGAGTCAGCATACATATAGTCTATAGACAGTGCCTCTGAGGGATGGAAGTCCTGAGTTCCAGTACAGAAGGGTGTGGAACCCTTGGAACTGAAGGTAAGAGAGCAGAGAATTGTAACACTGTCCTCTTAGCTCCCTTCTTAGGATCCCCCCAGATCTGAACAACAGCTCTAGTAAACAGTAGATACACTAGTTTGTGTATTAATAAGGCCTTCATATAGGAACACTACCTCTCTACTCAACACATTCTACTTCTAATCCTAGTATACAATGTAGACAGAACCCTAAACTGGAATGGTCAGATTACTGAGTTTGTCCAACTATAGATGACTATTCAGGATCATAAGGAAAGTATTGAGTTTAGAGTCACTAACCTTAGAAAGACAGATGTCTTTATTGGATTTGAATAGCTTAAGGCTTACAACCCTACTATTGACTAGTTAGAGTAGATACTTGTGTTCAATCAGTGTCCTAAGTCTTGTGACTACCTTGTACTACTGTTCCAAGTAGATACAAACACTTCTAATGTTACTAACAGTTCTAATGAAGGTGACTAGTTGTTCTTCTTCAACTAGGATAAATATGTGGATACATATTCTAGTTGAGACAGAATAGAGTCAATCTAAAGGATGTCTAAGACAGAACCAGTCTAGAACCCTCTTAGAATGACTCTACTCTAGAACACATGTAGACTCAGCCTGCCAGATTTTGTCTAAGAGTTCCCTAAAGTCTTTAGTGAAGAGGAATTTGACTAGCTTTCTAAACACTGTTTCTAGAACTATACAATTAAATTGACTAAGAGTTTCCAACCTAAGGATTACAAGGTCTACCTACTCAACAGAGACAAGTAGGAGGTGCTTGACAAGTTCCTTTAGGAAAATCTTCAGAATGGCCAGATCCAACCCTTAAAGTCCTTTATAGTCTCCCCTTTCTTCTTTGTCAAAAAGAAAGATAGGAAGCTCTGTCTAGTCTAGGATTATTGTTGTCTTAATGAGAGTACTGTCAAAAACAAGTACCTACTCCCTCTGATTCAGGAGCTCATTAATAAGACACATACATTCAGGGTTTTTACTAAGTTAAATGTTTGATAGGGATACAATAATATTCAGATCTGAGACAGAGATGAGTAGAAGACTGTATTCTAAACCAATTACAGATTGTACAAACCAACTATAATGTTCTTCAGACTAACCAACTTGCTTACAACATTCTAGTCATTCATAAATCACATCCTCACAGATCTGATTGACTCAGAGTATGTTAGTGTGTATCTGGACAACATTCTGATCTTCACCCAGACAGTCAAGCACTATTACTGACTGATTCAAGCAGTTCTACAATAACTCTAAGATAATAAACTGTTCCTCTAAGAAGTAAAGTACTCTTTTGCACAAGAGTTAGTAGATTATCTAGGCTTTGTGATTGGTAGAGGAGAGGTCTGTATGGATCCAGCAAAGGTAACTGTAGTTCAGAACTGGCTACAATCTCAGAACCTGAAACAGGTTCAAGCATTCCTTAGGTTTGTAAACTACTACTAATACTTTATTCAAGGCTTTAGTACTATTACTCAGCCCCTTCACAATCTTACTAGCAAAGATGTTCCTTAGTAATGAGAGGATCAGTAGTAGTCTGTGTTTGAGTCCCTAAAGTAGGCTATTACTAGCAAGCCTGTATTAACAGTTCTGATAGTTGTAGACAAGTTCTGAGTCAAAGCTAACTCTTCCAACTTTGTGAATAGAGTAGTACTGTTCTAGTTTATTGATAGAAAGTAGTGTCTAATAGTGTTCTGATTAGAATCCCTCTCTGTAACAGAACAGAACTACTCTATCTATAATAAGGAACTCCTTACAATTGTCTGTTCTCTAGAGGAGTAGTATTAATATCTCCTTAGTGTTATACAGAAGTTTAAGATTTAGAGTGATCACCTTAATCTCCAGTACTTCCAGGCACCTCAGAAGCTCAACTACTGTCAAGCCTACTAGATGTTAGAACTGTAGAACTATGACTTTGTACTGACTCACAAACCTGGAACACAAATGACAAAAACTGATTTACTCTCAAGACAAGTAGGTTATAAAAGGGGGGAGAATGATAACAAAAATCTTGTTCTCTTAGACAATTCCTGTTTCACATCCAAGACAATCTGAGAGATCTGACTTGAATCCAAGGATGTTAACTTTGTCACCCACATACAGTAAGCTCTAAGACACACACAGGACTGAGTCATAGTAAAGTAGCTAGAGAAGCAAGTAAGGAATTAGGAGGAGGATAAGGATAGACAGGTTTACTAGGAAGGCCAACTGTATGTTCTAAAGGATTGGAAGCTGTAGGAGGACATTGTCTGAGCTCATTACAACAATCTGACTGTAGGACATTTGGGCTAACACAAAATGCAGGAACTCATTACTCAGAACTACTAGTAGTCTAGAATATAGAGGGAAATCCTAAAGTACATGACTGGTTATAATATATACTAACAGACTAAGGCCTACCAGACAAGGGTTTGGGCTCCCCTACATCTGTATTAGATTCTGGATCACTCTTAGGAAGAAGTCTTAGTGGACCTGATCAGTAAGCTACCTGAGTCTTAGAGTTACAACACTATCTGTATAATTATTGACTGATTCTCTAAGTAAGTCCACACAGTTCCAACCTAAACAGAACTCACTTCTGAAGACATAGTATGCATTTATTAGGATCATGTCTTCTAGTTGTACAGACTCCCTTAGAAGCTCATTCATGATTACAGACTACAATTTGAGTCAAAATTCATACAGGACTTGTATGTACTTCTTAGAATTCAAGGGAACCCTTCTACTGTTTATTACTTGTAGACTGACAGTCAAACTGAGCAAGTCAATCAGGAGATCAAGCTCTACCTCTGGATGTTTATTAATTATTAGTAATCAGATTAGTCTGAATTAGTTAGCTCTAGCTAGAATTTGTACAC
>NW_006760716.1:0-3682 GCF_000271605.1 Fomitiporia mediterranea MF3/22
CCAATGTATTCAGTTGCAAGCATGGAAGATATCAACTTGTGTCCCATATCTGGAAATAGAGCATATATGCATGATTTACCTGTGCAAATCCACACTATGACTACTAACTTCAACGATTTTAATACAATTGAGCATACTACAGCTTATGCTAAGGACTTCAAGAGATCAATACCATGTCCTATCATAATTACAATCAAAATCAATAGAGAATTAGTGAGAGCATTAATTGATTCAGGATCATTAGCAGATTTTATGTCCACCAAGTTTGCAGATCAAATAGGTGTCAAGAAACTTGTATTAGCCAAACCTTTACCTATACAATTGGCAGTACAAGGCTCTAGATCGAAAGTAAACTATTGTACCAATGCTAGAATACAATATGGAGAGATAAACACAATACAGCACTTTGATATCATGAATTTGGATAACTATGATATTATACTAGGAATGCTGTTCCTCTTCCAGCACAAGATTTCTATTGGTTTCAATGAGTCCAGACTATGGATTGAAAGTGCAATACCTCTACCAATAACAGGAGAACAAGTCACAGTTGTTTCATCAAAGGTTATTGATACTTATGATCGAGAAATTGACAAATGTAGACAAGAAATCAAACAGTATGCTGTGGATTTGTTCAAAGACACTTTGGAAACACTACTACCACCTCTCAGAGCCATTAATCATAGTATACCACTCATAGATGAGGATAAGAAATACAAGTTCTGTAGGGCAACTTGTCTGGATCCTTTGAGAGAGCAATGGCAAAACAAGAGAAAGGACTATATTCAATCAGGAAGATGGAAAGTAGTTACAGGATCGAATGCAATGCCTATGCTACTACTTCAAAAGCCTAGAAAGACCAAGGAAGACCCTATACGATTGAGAACCGTCATTGATCTTAGAGAGCACAACAAGAATACCAAGAAACTATCATCTCCTTTACCAGACATTGAATCAGTATTGAGGAGAGTAGCTTCCAAGAAGTATAAATTGCTCATTGATGGTAAAGACACGTATGAACAGATTAGAATAATCCCTGAGCATGTAAACAGATTGATATTCAACACTCTGGATAGAACAATGGTTAGTGAAGTAATGCAGTTAGGTGATTGTAATAGTGGAGCCACCTATCAAGTGTTAATGAACCACATTTTCCAGCCTTACTTGGGTGACTGGATGGATATCTACCTAGATGACTTAGTGATTTATTCAGACACAATTGAGGATCATATGCAACATCTCAGAACTGTCATTGATATATTGTGCAAGGAGAAATTCTACCTCAGTAAACATAAGATACAATTGTTCCAGAAAGAATTAAAGATACTAGGCCACATTATTGACAATCAAGGCATTAGAATGGACCCTCATAAAGTCGATTCTATTCAACAATGGAAAGTACCTACTAATAAAGATTTGTTACAAGGTTTCTTAGGATCAGTAGGGTATTTAGCACCCAATATACCTCAGTTATGCATTTCTACAGGTATTTTATCAAAAATTGTAGGAGAAACCACATTTTTTAGATGGACATTCACTAAACAGCAAGCGTTTGATCAAATAGTAAAGCTAGTATTGGATTTCAGGCATAATCACAGGATAGTATTGGACTACAGTAAGAATGCACCACCTATCAACATTGTTACAGACGCTTCAGCTTCAGGAATTGGAGGAATAGTCAGCTAAGGTCATGATGTCATGATTGGAAAGATTCCAAGATAGCAGCGTTTTTCTCAGCGAAATTAAACCCTGCACAACAGAATTACCTAGTACACAATGTAGAATTACTAGTAGGAGTAGAAACTATGCTAAGACACAAGAATCTACTACAAGGAACGCATTTCTTTTGGTATACTGATCATAGAGCATTAGAACACATTCTAAGGCAACTGGTATTAAGTGGAAGACAAGCCAGATGGCTAGAGAAGATATCAGACTTTGATTTCACTGTAAAATACATTCCAGGCACTACAAACATTCTTGCAGACACGTTATCACACATATACTCAGGAGATTTACCAGGAACAACTCAATCTCAGCAAGAATATATATTGCAACTCAATGACAATGATCTATCAAGGATTAATCAAGTCAGGAATAGTATTTCACAGCTGTTAGAGATACAGGATACTGTATATATTGAGGCTAGACTAGCAGCAGTAAGGAAAACTTCACCTCAAGGATTGATTGCAAGTTGACTGTGCAGTAGAAAGGCTAGATTAATTACTAGACATGCTAGAAACTCACAGACAGACCTTCAAACAGAGGGCAGGCCTGCTACAAGGACTAGAAGCTGGTTTACAATACCAGAGAATGTAGAGCAAGATCAGGAAACGGATACACACAGTAAGGTATTGGAAACACTGCCTCAGGACACTGAACAATCAGATTTGCATGAAATAAATTCACCTGCAAACGTACCAGACACTGGAAGTAATACACAAGGATACAGACATTCAGACAATGATATTAGATTGGAAATTAATGATCAGAACGTCCCAGTACCAAAGAACACTACTGATCAACTCTAGAACTCGATTGAACCTTAATTACCTAATATAATAGCTCAATCTTCACTGGATTTACAATTCCTGGAATGTCTCAAAGGCAGATATTATGAGGATAACTTCTTCAATCAGATATTACAAGATCCAAAGCACTTCCAGAATTTTCATGTTGAAAATGGACTCATATTTTGCCAAGAGGGCAAGAGGTACATACTTTGCATACCTAGAATTCTAATACACAACAGAAACGCTAGGGAAATTGTAATAGAGCATGCACATTCTATTTTGGCACACCTAGGACTGTGAAAGACACTTTTGTACCTTAGAGAACAAGTTTGGTGGAAAGATATGATCATAGACATTAATTCCTACTACAATTCGTGTCATACATGCAAGATCAGCAAACCTAACAATCAGAAACCGTTTGGTTTACTACAACTGCTCTCAGTACCTAATAGGCCTTAGGAAGGCATAGGAATGGACTTTGTTGGACCTTTTCCTGAATCGAAGAACTGTTTGGGACCTTTTGATATGATTTGTACAGTTATTTGTCTATTAACTGGCATGGTACACATTATTCCTACTAGGCAAACATACAGAGCAAGAGAAATCACAGAGATAGTATTTGAAAACGTCTATAAACTGTATGGACTGCCTAATTACATTGTTAGCAATTGTGATTCCCTATTCACCAGTACGTTTTGGAGAAGATTACATGAACTTATAGGTATTAAATTGAAGCTATCGAGTGCATATCATCCACAGACCAATGGATTGACTGAGAGAATGAACAGAACAATTACTCAGATGCTCAGACAGTGTATTTCTCCTAAACAAAAGGATTGGATACATAAACTACTTATGATCGAGTATGCTATCAATACAGTAAGGTCAGAAACTACAGGATACACACCATTCTTTCTAAATTACAGCCAGATGCTAAGGAACTTGATATGGAACAACCCTAGGAAGGATGAATATCCTGGAGTAAGGACTTACACTCAGAAAGTAAAGGATGCAATACTACAGGCACACAATGCAATCCTTCAGGCAAGGGTAAAGCAAACTAGACATGCTAATAGATACAGACAACCCTCTTCCTTTGAATTAAACAATCTAGTGTATGTTTCTACAAAGAATATGAATCTACCAAGACAGCAAGCAAGGGAAACTAG
>NW_006760717.1:0-3682 GCF_000271605.1 Fomitiporia mediterranea MF3/22
AAAGCTTTGAATGTCCAAACAACTATAATAATATAATATATCTGTCATATATGCCTAATTATATGTGCATTTATGCACCTAAAGTCCTAACTTATGTTTCTATTTATTTATTTGTGTCTCAATTATATCTACACTGTGTAGTACTTATGTTAGGACACATAATTATATACTAATTTGAAAGGATAAATGATGAAAGATGAAGGGAAAGTAATGAGTCTATACACTATACTACTTGTGACCAAAGTGACAAGGTTGGCACTGGTGGTTGACGGTTGTACTGGAAATTGCTGGCCATCAACCACCAACCTGCAGTTGTGCAACCAGTGCAACCAAGCAGGGCCTTAAGTAGGGAGGTGGTGTTCCTACACAAAAGCCTTATTAATGTATAAACTAGTGTATCTACTGTCTACTAGAGCTATTGTTTGGATCTGGGAGGATTCTGAGAAGGGAGCCAAGAGGACAGGGACCTAGAGCTGGTGCTTAGAACATTCTCAGATGAACTACTACTTGTTCTGAAGGGAATGTACAGCTTGTACAGTCTTGTTGTCTGAGAGGGTGAGTATATATACTAACATTTCCTTATTAACCTCTCTCTTTTAACAAGGACAGACCTATGTTCTCAGCTGTGAACTCAGCTAAGACTATCCCTGCTTAATACTATAAACAAACTACTGAGTAGTAAACAGGGCTGGGTAGCATTTCAGACATTCTAAGATCTTAGAATGTAGAAGTAGTAGGTCAGATTGTACAGATTTAGACTCAGATAAAGTGTGAAGAGAAGAATCAAAAGAATCAGAAGAAATAGGAGAACTATCTACTTTTGTTTTCAACTTTTTTCTTTCTAATAAATAATTTTGTTAATTTATTTTTTCTACTTTTTCTACTTTTTCTACTTTTTCTACTTTTCTTACTTTATTTACTTCTAATCCTACAGTGTCTATTGAATCAAAAGTGGCCATTAAAAAATCTGAGTCATAGCTTTTCAGTACTACATTCACTGTTAGGCCTCTATAAAATCCTAGAGTATGTAGTCAGAGTCTAGGAGTTCTAAGGTGACTTCTAGATTTGTAGAAAAGGCTTCTTACTACAAATCCTGTTTGTTACTCATTATTACTCTAATGACCTGACAGATATACTGTCACTTCTACAGGCAGTCCTTAATCTAGTGTCCTGACTTTCTGTAGGCAAAGTATACTCCTTACTTTCAGGCTTCTCTAATGTCTATCAGAACAGATTGATTGTAAATTACAGGTAGATTGATTCAAGGGCTCAGAACTGTTAGAGCCAGATGTATGTGTAAGCATTCTATACAGACTTAACACATTTAGGCTGTAGCTTGGTTGAAGGAAATGGCACACATCTTCCACTCAGTGTAAGTAACTAGTTCTAGTATCATTCTAAGAATCTTATTAACTAGTTCTGGGTAAAGAGCTTTTTCAAGCATTCTAATAAGGACATTATTGAATCTGAGCACAAATCCTACCTTCTGAGCCAGGATATCAAACTCCTGAAAGAAGGTATTAGTAGAATGTTTGCCCTATTACAGAGACACAAGCTTGTTCTACACATTGTACTTCTTATTCAGATTAATGAAGGAAGTATAGAACTGCTCTATGAATTCTAAATACAACTCATTGTTCTAAAGTCAGATCAGGCTTCTGATCTAATAGCCTTCAATCCAGTTCTGGGCCCAGGTGGCTGTGTTGCCTTCCTTCATGAAGGAGAGGACAAATAGGACACAATCAAGATCTAAGGATAGATCAGTTAAAGTAGTAGCTACATATAGTTCAACTTAGTACTAGAAGTCCTCAAAGTACTACTTATTAAAGTCTGAAGGGTAGACTATATACACTTTCTTTCTAGAATGGGTTGTGACTTCCAGAACAACTAGAACAGGTTCTGAAGGGGCTGAGGGTATGTGGTTAGTAAAGGCCTCTTAAATAGAGGTCTACACATATTGAGCTAGTTCTACTTATAACTACTAATCTGGCAGGACAGTAAGGGTGACAGTCAGTGTAGGAGGGTCTATATTTACACTACAAAGGAATTGATACTAAACTAAAAGGGGTAATGAATAGAAGAAGAGTGGTAAAAGTTTAAAAGGGTTTAGAAAGTTTAAAGTTTAAAAATGTAAAAGGGTTAGGACAAAGAAAAGAGATCAACACAATAGTGAGTACTAATACTTGAAATGTAGGAGAGTTGTAGGGTAGTAATGAGTAGTCTTGATCTGATGTCAGTAACAGTGTAGAGGGGACCTAAAGGCTCAGCAAGAGGACCCAGGCTACAACTATCCTACACAACAGAAATATAGAATGTGAGTACTAGAACATAGTCATAACTTGTAGAACAGGCAGAGAGAGAGAGTGAGACAAGAGTAGAGTATATAGAGTGAGCCTAAGAGTACAGGACTACCTAGAGTAGACAAGATTAAGACTACAGGACTAGTCTGATCTTGTACACCTATATATACTAAACTATACAAGAGTACTCAGAGAGTATGAGCTACTAAGAATAATAAGCTATGAAGAATAAAAGAAAGGAAGGTCAAAGATAAAGGTACAAAGAATGAAGGGATGAATAAAGGGTAAGAGACTATAGAATGAACAAAGAATGAAGGGGTGGTTAAAGGAATAGAATGATAAAGTAAGGAAGGGTAGTGTTACAGTTCTCTACTCTCTTACCTTCAGTTCTAAGGGTTCTACACTCTTCTGTACTAGAACTTAGGACTTCTGTCCTTTAGAGGTGCTGTTTATAGACTATATGTGTACTGACTCTTACTACTACCCTTCCTTACTTTATTATTCTATTCCTTTGACCACCCCTTCATTCTTTGTTCATTCTATAGTCTCTTACCCTTTATCCATCCCTTCATTCTTTGTACCTTTATCTTTGACCTTCCTTTCTTTCATTCTTTGTAGCTTATTATTCTTAGTAGCTCATACTCTCTGAGTACTCTTGTGTAGTTTAGTATATATAGGTGTACAAGATCAGACTAGTCCTGTAGTCTTGATCTTGTCTACTCTAGGTAGTCCTATACTTTTAGGCTCACTCTATATACTCTACTCTTGTCTCACTCTCTCTCTCTGCCTGTTCTACAAGTTCTGACTATATTCTAGTACTTGTGTTCTGTATTTCTGTTGTGTAGGATAGTTGTAGCCTGGGTCCCCTTACTAAGCCTTTAGGTCCCCTCTACACTGTTACTAACATTAGATTAAGACTACTCATTACCACTCTACAACTCTCTTACATTTTGAGCATTAGTACTCACTGTTGTATCAATCTCTTTTCTTTGTCCTAACCCTTTTACATTTTTAAATTTTAAACTTTTTAAACCCTTTTAAACTTTTGCCACCCTTCTTCTATTCATTACCCCTTTTAGTTTAGTACTGATTCCTTTGTAGTGTAAACATGGACCCTCCTATACTGACTGCCACCCCTGCTGTCCCACCAGATTAGTAGTTATGAGCAGACCTAGCTTAATATGTGTAGATCTCTATCTAAGAGGCATTTGCCAACTATGTGCCCCCAGCCCCTTTAGAACCTGTTCTAGTTGTTCTGGAAGTTGCAATTTGTTCTAGAAAGAAAGTGTATATAGCCTACCCTTCAGACTTTAATAGGTAGCACTTTAAGGACTTCTAGTGTTAAGTCAAACTATACATAACTACTACTTTGACTAATCTAT
>NW_006760718.1:0-3677 GCF_000271605.1 Fomitiporia mediterranea MF3/22
GGGCAGTAACGCATTTTGACTCAGCTGTTACCACGTCAAACTTTAAGTTTAACTCATCCCTTTCATTCTGCTACACAAAAAAGAACACTATTAACGTTTTTCGAGGATTAATGTTAGCCCCTGATGGCCCACGAGTCAAGACTAACAAAGGCAAAAACAAGCTCAAGAGTAATAAATGCGAACGGTAGCTTTTCTCTCACTTCTCACCGTTCCGACGTAACTCGCTTACGTTGACCAAACCAGTCTTCAATCGATTTCGGCTGCATCCGCTGCAAAAAACTTCAAAAGCCTCGCGTGGAAGTTCATAGATCGATATCGCTACCTGTGTACCATTAAAAACGCTCAGGGATGGTGTATTTGCGATGTTTCTCGTGAACATCCATCTTTTTGCATCCTTTGGCTTCTCAGTGAAGCCCACTGAAACAATGAACGTTCAATCCATTCATTCGTAAGTCCACTTCCTTTCGCATCCTAGTTCAACACATTAATAAGGATTTAGGACGAGCGTACTAGAGCTTTCCAAGTAATCCTCTGTGCGACTATTCAAGGGTGACCCCACTTCGTTCTTGTCTTTGACTGGTCCAACACCAGCGCTAGCCGATTGCATACTTGACGAAAGTTCGGCATGGATCGGAATCCTGCAAACCTTGGTAACTTGCTGAGCTGTTGTGCAGGACTCTCTATCCCGCCGGATCTTAAACTCGGTTCCTTGAGTCACCATGTGGTAGGCTTCAGTGATCTCGCGACATCGCCTTGTCGGTGAGCGACGTCAGCAACAGGATTAGCATATTATCGTACTAGATTTGTTTTATCAGTCCGAATGCTTATGAGTTTCCAATAATTTTTGCAGTCATCGTGACTGCAGCCTGTCTCGGTAGTGAAGAGTCCCCTTGAAGCATAGAAACAGAGCGAGTCCATTTGTGAGTGACGTATCATTCCCTGTCCCGGTAGTGTGTTTATTAAATATGAATATAAGATGTGCACACCAGGTGTTTTTGACCAATCTCACCTTCCGCGGAAGTGTACGGATCTTCTAACTTGGAGAAATTTACGATGGCTGAGACTCTCTACTACTGTTGTCTCGCACATAATCTTCTTAATCTTCGTTTCTGAAGGGCACTTCGACCAACCAGATTATGAGGAGGCTTGCTGATCTTTCGAGATCAGCAAGCCAAAAGCCGACACCGAATTGGGCATCGCTTTTATATTATTACAGGGAGAACGGGGCCTTTAGCCGTACAGGAAGTGCGAAACAGAGAGAAAATAAAGAGGAAACAAGAGATACAAATACAGATACAAGTACAAGTACAGAGCAGGTGGAGGACAAGAACTACTAGCGGAAAGTCGAGGAAGGACTTAGTGGTGCAGTCGCGACAGCGAAAGGTAGAGAAAAACGTGCCGAAAGTGATGAAGGGCTATCGCCGACGTTGTTCAGACGCCCGGTAGTCGTTCAACTCGCCATTGCATCGGAGGACACTGTTGGGTTGCTGATATGCACCTCGGAAGACTCGGATAAATGGCGGATAGCGTTGGAGAGGCAATATATAGCAGGGAGCAGACGCTCTGCTGACGATGGTCGATTTCAAAGTCTGTGGACACATTACCGACACCCGGACTAACAAGACAGACACAAGAAGCCAGGTGGACGAGCAGGCTGACTTTGCAGTTCATAACCGTAATCGAGGTGTGGAATGATCTCTTGATCGTACGCATTTTCCTCTGGACGGCTGTCGAGATGAACGATTGAAACACAAGGCCCCTAGGCTTGGTCGGATATGGTCGTGACGCTCAAGACTGTATGGAACCGCTTCTTTTGGTCACCTCCATACGAACTATCTAGCGCTTTCTGTCTCCTCATCACGATGGAGAGTTGACAATCGTGAGACGGAGTGTGACGGAGGAAGAGATGGAGGGCTGGGAGCCCTTGACCTTCTTCCGCCACCAAGGATGAAGGAACCCGAAACATATTCATCAATCTCGTCCTCGTCCTCACCCTCATCCAGAACGTCCATCAATTCGTCCGGTGCCTCCTCTTCCTCCATCGTTCCCGGAAGAACAATTACGAGGGATCTATCAAACGATTGAACGTCTTCCGACTGCGCACGTGGCGTCGAAATCGGTGTCGAACCGACCGACTCGCTTTTACTTATATGGCATTCGGAATGCTCAGTCGATAGCTCCGGCGTACTCCGGTTACTATCGAACTTGAACGTATCCTCGTTTGTCAGTTCAGACTCTGGCATCACTGGACTCCAATCCCATGCCGGAGGTGTATCCCAGAGGTAATCCTCCTCTTCTTCTTCCATTTTGATCTGTACGAACTCAACCGCAATTGCCAGAGAATCATCTATCGTTGATCTCACAGGTGCACGATCTGGAGATGGCGACCTCGTCGTCCTGTTTCCCTCGTCGCTTCCCGAGTTTGCGGGACCATCGGGAAAGACGATGCTGCGCGATCGCAGCTGACGGACGTTGGTTGCACCAATCATGTTGTCCAACGACATCGAACGTGCGTTGGATGACCCCGCAACGGCCTCCTCACTAATACGCTGCCTCTTCATTCGCCTTGCCTCGTCTTCTTCGCCATCGACGCCCTCGACTGGGCGCTTGCCGCCTACCCGGACAGTACGATCTTGGGTAGTCGCCCTTCTAATTTTTCTGCGGGTCCACCCATGCCCGCGCTTCTTGCGAGCTTTCAGCCTGGGAGGGAGTGGGAAGGAAGCATTCGGAAGGTCTGGACCTTATGTCAGCTCAATGCTGCATTTATGTATGGTGGTCTAACTTACCTTCACGAGAATTTTGCGGACTTTCGGTGGAAGATCCCGAGGCCTGTGGCCGGCTATCAAGGACCTCGGCTAGAATAGATATTTTAATGAGGAACTTTGAACTGGAATGAAGAGGGAGACTTACCATTTCGTTTACGTTTCTTTTCGACGACATGCGCAGCTTGCGCTGTCTTCGGGTTGGAGGACGTCGACCCTGTCGAGGCGGACTGGTCCTCTCTAGTAGTGAAAGCTTGTAGAGCACCGTGACTACCTGTGGTAGTGCTGAAGGCATTGCCATGGACGTTGGCGGAGCCTTCAGCTTCATTGCTAAAGATGGCGGTGCTCTCGAAGTTGATTGTCTGGAAATCGCGCGAATATCTTGTACGTATTAGCGATGCCCCGCCGTTGGTGGTTGCCTCAACACTAGTGACTTGCGTGTTTACACGTTGCTTTTGCATCGCGCGAGTGAGAACCATTGTGTTCTATTGTATATATGACACGCTGGCGGGGGAAGTTGTTCCGAGGAGCTGTTGTTGTGTGTGGAGAGTGGGGATGTGCGGGGAGTGGGGGTGGGTGGGGAGTGCTGACTTGGTTGACTTTGACAGCCACGCTCTTTATATGCCTTCACGATATGGTCTGAGCGTCATCAAGACACATCAATACTAATCTAACCATCTTCGTTAACCATTGTCTTCTAGGCCTAATCATTGCCTATTTTTCAAGGGCGGTTATTCCCGAGGCCACGATCGGTGAGTATTCAAGGAAATGCAGTGCAATTTTTTGACGTGCATAGTCTGGTTATATTTTTATTTTCTTCTTCTCTGGGACTGCCTCGTGCTTTTACCCTGATCCTGTGGAGAAGAATGGAAAGGAAGGAGGGAGGGGTTACAGATTGATGGATTGGATTATCTG
>NW_006760719.1:0-3674 GCF_000271605.1 Fomitiporia mediterranea MF3/22
ACTTATTTTGGAGCAGTATCATCTTATTCCTGATGTATATACACTTTTCCTTGCTCAATGTGCTGATTTCTGTCTTCTGATGCATGATGTAGCCTTCTAACTTAATAGAATACCTGTGTGAATTGTTTAGATTGAAATATTTCTCAGTATCCAAGAGTAGTTGTAGTTTATAGTCCAGTAATGCTTGATAGATTGTCCTGCTTGCACAGTTTACTCTTTACATTACCTTGTAAACCATAATACTATCTGGCTGGTTATATTCTGATCTTCTAACATTCTCAGGTCCTTTCCTAATGTCCTAGTACACATTCCTGTTGTCTGTGAACATCCTGTACTTCTTAAGAGCATTGTTTTGATCTGTGGCTCTAAGAATTGGTAGTAGTGTCTCTGAAGTTTCCATGTATGTATTGCCTTGTGCCTGTAGTGTCTTAGAATCCTTGAAACAATAGTTGTATGTGTGTTTCCTAGTCCTTTCCATGTGCCATACATATCTGTAGTCTTGTAGAATCCTTTCTACACTGTATGCCTGTGCTTTTGAGTGTAAAATGTCATTGTATACACTATACAATTGTCTATCTCAATGTTTAGACTTCCTGCAATGTTTATTCCTGTACTGAATGCCTGTAGTATGATGCCTAAGTGCTGTAGTCTCATAGGGTCTCGAATATACTGAATTCACCCTTTCAAATGTATTGTTTGCATGCCTGAACTTGTGTTCTGTTTCTTCCTCAAGTGTTTCTTACACTTCTTAGTAGCTTCAGTATCACTCGAATTGATGTCTGACAGTTCAAATAAAGCATTACTTTGATTATTGTCATTGGATGAAGAGGAATCCGAATTATCACTGTCTGGGTCTGATCCTAAGTCAAGATTTCCCTTTCTCTGTATCCTAGAGCTCTGTATTGCTCTGTATGTGTAGCTATTCTTTACTAGGCTCTCTGAAGGTCTTACTAATGCAAATATGCCTTTCTGAACAATATTCAGTGCTTTGCTATGCCTGTGTTCATTGTTCGTTCTTGAACTACTGCTTGAGCTATTCTTATGCTTACTGTGCTCAATATGTGGCTTTGAACTGTGTAGTTTGCTGCACTCTGAATCAATATTGTTCTCACTAATACCACTATTGTATGCCTTGCCTGGGACTGCTTTCAATTGCAAAGTATTGCTATGAGATTGTTTGTTCCTTTTATTTTTGTAAGGGATACTCTGATGTCCTGAAAAACTTGGTATTTCCATTTGAGACCACATATATCCAGGTATTTCACTTTCTCTCTTATTCCTAGACCTGGCTAGGGTGTTGTATCCATTGTAGTACTCCTGTACATTGCTCCTGTGTAATGCATAGTCAATATCTGCCATGTATGAGGTTAAACACTTGATTTTGTGAGTGTATGCTTGATTTTCGCTCTCTGGATCAAGTACTGATCCTTATAGTTCTAATTTGTGTTCACTTTTGCTATCCTCTAAGTACTGTTCTGTCAATGCAATGTCTGTTTCGCTAGGATAGTCTGAATCGATTTCACAATTGTATTGAATGCCTAGCAGTTCTGGTTTTTGTTCTGTTCCTTGTGCTTTGTGTTTTCCTTTTGCTTTACACTTTCCTTTTGCTTTCTGTGAATGCAATCGTTTGTCTGGACTCTTGAGCGTTTCTTCTACACTCTTAGATCGATAGTTCTGATCTTTACTGTCTGTGGGTACTATAGTATGTCTGGCTTTTGTTCTGTAGCCTGCCTGAAGCGTTTTACACTTTTCTGTTACTATACTATTGAGTCCACTCTTGTTTGATGAAGGAGTTGCTTTCTCCTCTTCCTGATACATTCCATTGAACTTGTACGTTCTCTTATTCAAGTCTTCAATGTCTATCAAACTGTGGAATGGACTGACATGTCCTATGTCTATCTCAATTGCTCTGGCTCTTGCAATGTGTCTGAAGGTCTTACTTGCCTTCTAGAAATCTTGTTCCTCATCAATTCTCTGTAGTTTTGATGCCTGACTCTCCTGGCCTTTGTTACTCTTGTTCTTTGAGTCCTGGCTGCTTTCTTTGCTACCTAAAAGGGTCTTAGGTGTCTCATTACCCTCTACATTACTGTTGTCAATGTGTTTCTGTTCTGAAGTAAGTGTGCTCACTGGATACTCATCCACACTCTCACTGATACTGACTATATGCACTCTGTAACTCTTGTACTAGCTTGCAAATTCCTCAATGCTTGCTGTTAGCTCTCTATATTGACTTGGTGAATCCTCAAACCAAATTGCCTGTCCTCTATCAAGTGAATCCTCAAACTCAGTAGCCTGAAATTGATAGAGTGAATCCAATTGCCTGTACTTGGTGAGTTGAATCCTCAAACTCAACCTCCTGTACTTGATTGGACAAATCCTTGAATCCAATTGCCTGAGCATTTCTGCTCTTTGTACTACTATTTACTATTCCTGTGAGCCTAGTAGTGTGAGTACTCACTGGTTTCTGCTCTACAGTATGTATTTGACTAACTATATGTGCTGGTACAGTTACATGCCTTAATTCTACATTATTAGTATGTACTAGTTCATCAGGGTGCCTCCAGCCTTGTGTAGACAAGGACTTATCACCTAGTATAGGTTCATTGGGTTGCCTCCAGCCCACAAGGGACAAGGACTTACATCCTAGCATGTTAGTATTAATATCTGGACTTGGGTACCTTCTGGGAATTGTCTGTCAAGGCTTGGCAGCCACATTGTAATCAATATTCAATGGATAATCTTGTTGTCCATTACCTGTAAACTCAATGTGCACCTGTTTGTTCCTTTTTGCTGTCACAGATGCCTAGTCCTTGACCCATCTGATCAATACAAACCTCTAGCATATCCAGCACTAGTCTATATCAATATGTGATAATGCATTCCAGAAGCATTCTGTAGTGTTCTAAAGCATTGTGAACCTACTAGGGGCTAATCCAGTAAGTAGTCTCTGTTTCTACTCAAAAATTGTAACTTTACTCACTAAACATTCCTGAGGGGTACTAGATGATGAGGGAGACCTAGGGTTGATCAGACCCTTTGGTTCCTCAGTGTCTAGCAAGGGGTTTTGGTGCTAGGTGGGTACAGTCAAAAATATGTAAGGAAACTCACTGTTCCTTACAAGAGAATTCTAATTGCCCTTAGTTCACTCAACTACTGACTAGGATAACCTAGTACTCAAGCAAGGGGTTAGGGGAAAAGAATCCCCTTTACCTAGCAGTCAATACTGTCCTTTATAAGGGTATACATGTGTAGATACATGAGGAGGAAGTGTAACTAACTATAATGAGAATATATGTGCTTGTGTGTTACAATTCTCCACTCTCTTACCTTCAGTTCTGAGGGTTCTGCACCCTTCTGTACTAGAACTTGGGACTTCTGTCCCTCAGAGGCACTGTCTATGGACTATATGTGTGCTGACTCTTACTACTACCCTTCCTTACTTCATCATTCTATTCCTTTGACCACTCCTTCATTCTCTGTTCATTCTATAGTCTCTTACCCTTTGTCCATCCCTTCATTCTTTGTACCTTTATCTTTGACATTCCTTTCTTTCATTCTTTGTGGCTTATCATTCTTAGTGGCTCATACTCCCTGAGTGCTCTTGTGTAGTTTAGTATATATAGGTGTACAAGATCAGACTGGTCCTGTAGTCTTAATCTTGTCTACTCTAGGTA
>NW_006760720.1:0-3668 GCF_000271605.1 Fomitiporia mediterranea MF3/22
AAACTTTAGACAGAGCTTGATAATTGGTACACTCAGGTCTTCTTAATACTTGTGTCTTACTTACCCTTCTACAGATGTGCTAGAGTGTTATTAGTAGCAGATAATTATATAACATAGTTATTACAATGTATAAGTCTGCTTCAAGCATCACACTAATAGTCCTTGCAGAATTGAAATATACAACATTAGGAATGCAATTTGGAAAGGGAAAAAGACACAGTAAAGGCATATAGAACTTACATGTTGTAACTATTTTTCCAGATGGAAATGGAACTATGTCTCCCTCAGAGGTGATACTACTCAACATACACAACAGTAGAGTTGTATAGGTGAAGAGCAAACCTAGGAAGTATGCTACAGTACATTTTTTTTAATAATATTATAATGTATGACTGTACTAAGTGTACTTCTACAGGCAGACAAGCTGTAAAGGTCCTGTGCTTGACTGAGTTTGGACTCAGTGCTTGGATACAGTAATACACATCCATCTAACAGATTCCAACCTTCTCTCAGAAGTCTCTCAACTGACTTTACATTACTGTATAACATTTACTAGAGTACACTAGAGCTAATAATTAGATATAATACATATTATAAGGATATAGTTCTTGACCAGTTTAACACTAATAATAATACTATGTGTACATTCAGTGAATGTTCAGTCCTGTGACAGATCCCTCATAATGGTTCCTCTGTGAATGATAGAGGACATAGTACTACCAAATGAGTTAATGAGTGTTTAGGATAAGGACAAGAGTAAGGGCAAATGTAATAAAGATATTCTGGATTCTTTTATTACTACTAACAGAAGAAGGTCAAGAGCTCCCAGCCCTCCATATCTTCCCTTATTGTCCCCTGTCTCAATGTTTCCTTACTATCTTGTAGAGACTGTCTTACAATATACAACTCTATAGTATAGTAAGGAAACATACACTCTATAGATAACTATAGTAAGACAGACAGACAGAGAGGTAGGTAGGGGCAAATTCTTCTTACTTTTATATTGTATTACTACTTGAGCCCCCTGATAATTTCCTTTGATTATTTGGAAGGGATGAAACAAGAACAAATTTTAACTTAACTTATTAACTAAAGTAGTATTCAGTAATTATTCTCTATATAAATATTTCTAGCTATATATATAATACATAAAGTATCTATTATATTCTTTACTGTTTACTGTACTATAGTGTAAAAATCAACAGTAAGTATTAGGTACTATAAAGTATAAGGAAGTAACATCTTTTCCTACACTTTTGAGCTATCAAAAGTGATCTTCTAAATATAGAATGAGTGTAATGACTGATTGTTGTACTAATCCTGCTTTCCTGTCCAGTTCCCTCTCCTAGTTGATTACTATTCACTTATTAGTATAAAGTTCTTAGTAATAAAAGAGGAGAATGAGTCAAAGACATAATAAACTAAATGTTTTTCATTTTTCTCTATTAAAAAAGGAATATATTTGAATAACAAAACACATAGCTCAAGTATTGTACTTAGTCTGTGTACACACTCCTTATTCTTTTTTACTATAAGTTAAGAGTACCTAGATAAAGAGAAGGTATTAAGGGACCTCTATACTGTTTACAAGTAATTATTGACAGACTCTTTAATGTGAAACTAATAAAATCTATCTAGAAAAATTTATAAACAAAGCTAAAACAAACACTTGTTTTACAAGTTCTTAGTACTAGAACTCTAGATTATTTAAAGAGTCAAAATGGAGAAGTAAAATTGTATTATTTAAGGTCTTAATCTTACAACAGTATCTTCTAATCTAAAGTATAGTTCAGACTAGACAATTCAGCTATAAAAGAATAAGAGTCATACAAGCTAAAGACAACTCTTAACTTTTCACATTTAGACTCTGAATCTTACAGTCTAATTAGGGATAACTCTGACTAACTACTTATATAATTCTAGAATATAGGGGCCCTTGTTATAAACATAGTAAGAAGTTAGGAGAGGGGTTTGGAGGGGCTCTACCACTCTAATTAGGTTTAGGATAAGTTTGGGCTGTTTGGTTTGAGTGTTAGGTTAGGTGTGAGTTAGACTTAGGGAGGGGAATATATATCTATACTATAGAATGGGCATTTTTTTGACTTAGTGAAATGTGAGTAGAACTGTGAGTGGCCAGTTGAGACTAACCAAATTTGGGTCATGGGACTCAGGGTCTGGATGTAAAAAGTACACAACTACTGAAGACAATCCAATCCATCAATTTGTAACACCCCCCACCCCCCTTCCTTTCCATTCTTCTCTACAGGATTAGGGTAAAGCACGAGGCAGTCCAAGAGAGGAAGAAAAGAAAAATATAACCAGACTATGCACGTCAAAAAATTGCACTACATTCCCTTCAATACTCACCGATCGTGGCCTCGGGAATATCCGCCCTTGAAAAATAGGCAATGATTAGACTGAGAAGAAAATGGTTAACGAAGATGGTTAGACTAGTACTGATGTGTCTTGATGACGCTCAGACCCTATATCGTGAAGGCATATAAAGAGCGTGGCTCTCAAAGTCAACCAACTCAGCTCAATTCCCCTACTCCCCACACAACAAGAGTTCCGAGGAACCACTCCCCCTCCCCCCCCTCAGCGCGTCATTTACACAGCAGAGCACAATGGTACTCACTCGCACAATGCGGAAGCAACTAGCAGCCACTCAGGCTGCAAACATGGAAACGACAGTCAGTAATGAGACGTTGTTAACGCATTCAAGGCGTTCGCATATTGCGCAATTTGGAAGCGGCCCGCAGCCAATGGCCAGAGAGGGCACCGCCGTCCATAACAATGCGGCTGAAGGCTCCGCCAACATCCATACCAATGCCTTCAGCACCAGCACAGGCAGTGACGGCACACTTTCAGACAACATTATTACAGAGGATCGGTCCTCCTCGACAGGATCGACGTCCTCCAACACACAGACAGCGCAAGCTGCACATGTCGTCGAAAAGAAACGTAAACGAAATGGTAAGTCTCCCTCTTCATTCCATGTCAAAGTTTCTCATTAAAAGATTTATTCAGCCGGGGTCCTTGATAGCCAGCCACAGGCCTCGGGATCTTCCACCGAAAGTCTGCAAAATTCTTGTGAAGGTGAGTTAGATCTCCATATGTAAATGCAGCATTGAGCTGACATAAGGTCCAGACATTCCGAATGCCTCCCTCGCACCTCCTCCCAGGCCGAAAGCTCACAGGAGACGCGGGTATGGGTGGACCCGCAGAAAAACTAGAAGGGCAACTACTCAAGGTCGTGCTGTCCGGGTAGGCGGCAAGCGCCCAGTCGAGGGTGTCGATGGCGAAGAGGACGAGGCAAGGCAAATGAAGAGGCGGCGTATTTGTGAGGACGCCGTTGCGGGGCCATCCAACGCACGTTTAATTTCGTTAGACAACACGATTGGTGCGACCAACGTCCGTCAGCTGCGATCGCGCAGCATCGTCTTCCCCGATGGTCCCGCAAACTCGGGAAGCGACGAGGGAAACAGGACGACGAGGTCGCCATCTCCAGATCGTGCATCAGAACGACCGACTTTAGAGGATACACTAGAAAATGAGGTAGACTTCACTCTCATAAAAACAGAACGATGAAGAGGAAGTTTACCTCTGGGATACTCCTCCGCCTCGGATTGGAGTCTGCTGATGCCAGATACGAACTGGCAACCGAGGAC
>NW_006760721.1:0-3666 GCF_000271605.1 Fomitiporia mediterranea MF3/22
CTCAATGCATGAGGCCAGATATGCATTTTAACGTGATGTACCATGATGTGTTTATTGCAGCGCAACAGGAATTTCTATGCGTGTAATGGAAAGCAATGGGTATGAGATCGAGGCGACGTCAAGCACAGCGATAGGATACTCGTCATTTAGGTGTACGTCGATGCAGAGCAAAACCATAAAGAATACAAAGAGGCATACGCGCGTCTTTAAAGGGGATTCGCACTTCAGTCGACTCAAACTCGGCCCCTCACCATCTTCTTGCACTATTCACTTTATACTCCTTTTAATACTAATAATTGGTAAGGTAAGGAAAGTATAAACTCGACATAGTGTGACGCGACAGACTAACCCAATTTGGATGCAAACGATGATGGCGAAATACGACACTCAGTATCCCAAAAATGCAAATTTGAGCCGCATAGATTTATTCAGCTTAATCTAACCTACAAAAGTATGTTTTTGATTTTTTAAAATATTGAGATTTGAGTGAGTTATTTCCAAAAAAAAAACTTTTTTTTTGGTACCAAATGTACAGAAATGCAATTTGGTGAAATTTTGAATTTTTTCCCAAAGATTTTTGCCACTTTGGTTAAATATCTATTATATAATTATTTCCTTATATAGTACGCATGCCTGATGAGTAATGTACATTTGATTAGTAAATATCAGCTATTTAGACCCATTTTCCTCTGTTCTGCCTATAATGCCCTAGCAAAAGGGAAGGGATAAAGCTAGAATACAGAATCTGAGGAGTGATAAACCTGTAAGATATGCTTAAGACTGAGTAATAAACAATAGGTGTGGTCAAACCTTGTAATTCTCTGTGTGATTCACCTTGTAATTCTAGAGGGTGAATTACAAGGTGAATCACACATGTAGGTTTGACCAGCACACTTGTACATGTGTGATTCACCTTAATATACTGACCCTTGATCTTAAAATTACATAATATAAAATTAAAGAAATAGTTTTTTTTTGTGTATATACATTTGGCCATGTCAAGAAGGACTTGATATGTGTGTAGTAATGTGTAAGAAGACAACAGAGCTTGGTAGCAGAGAACACAAGGATTTTTTACAGAACAGAGGACAGTATGTATACTGTAGTGCTCACAAGGAAGAGGCAAATCATCTTATTGTTTTTGGAATTTAGAGGTGAAAAGAAGCTTAGTTTTATTTTTGTAATACATGTACATATTTGGAAATAGATATGAGTAGAGGTGAATTGTAGGGGTGAATTGTAAGGCAAATTGTATCAAAGTGTGATTCACCTTTCAATACAATTCACCCCAAATTGCTAGGGTTCCAGGGTCTGCAATTCACTTTGTATGAAAGTGAATTGTGTAGGTGAATTGTGTACTGAATCACAAGGTTTGACCATGCCTAATATAGCTTACCAAGAAATAGGCTACAAGTTCAAGCCAAATCTTATGGACTGACAACAAGGAAGAGTTCAACACTCCAGGTTTTGGAGAGGATGTAAAGACTGTTGTCCCAATTGAGCCTGATGAATTGACAGACAGTGATGAGAAGGCAGATTTGGAATGTACAGAATTGCTTAATGAAGATGGTGCAAATGCCTTGTTTGACTCTCTGTCTGTTGGACTCTCAGCCTGGCTCCTTAATATCAAGAACTGGAAACAACCTACAAAGTACAAGAAAGTCAGTCTTACAGAACAGAAACCAGACTGTACTCAAAGGTACCTCAAAGCTAAAAGCCAGAAAGAATCCTCAAAACTTTGTTTGCAAGACTATCAAGACATTCACAGTTTCTTTCCTACTACTCCCACACCCCACCATACAGCTGACATGCCACTTGAAGTGGATGTCCCTTGGGAGCAATCTGGCAATGGGCACAAATTACAACCAATAGACATCAATCTTCCTACAATCAACATTCATGATGAAGACAATAGGTCCAGCAGTAGCTCAATACTAGCATCTCTGGTGTTGTTCACAGAAGGTCAGGTTGTAGCTCTACACACCCAGATCCATACCTTCAGATCAATCCAGCAAGGCATCCTAATCCCCAAGCACATTCAAAATGCATTGCTCTCACAATCTGGACTTGTTAATAAAGGGGGAAGAGAGGTTATGTGAGAGGCTTAGAGAGATCACACAAAGAGGGGGGATAGTGGACTTGGCTTGCTCTCTTACAGCTTGCTTCATTGTCTGTTGATTAGTTAGTCTATATATACTATGTAGGTATGTCTCAGATGTAGAATGTATGATGGAAGGTATTCCATCATTGTTCGTCATTGCTTGTAATGTAGTTTATATCATCTGAGACATACTCTCATGTAGTCTCATCTTAACACTCCCCTTCAAACTCTTACTAGGTCTAGTAGACTTGTAAGATGTTTGCTTACAGTATGTATAGATAGTTTAATCATTATAACTGCATTGTACAATTGTTCGTTCGTGTAACACATTTATAACTTGATGTAGTTAATAATAATATTATTAGCATTATAGTAATGCATTGTTCGTTCTGTGTACTGTCTGTTCTGAATGTTATCCACTTGGTGTTAAGTTTGTCCAATGTTATATTAATTAAGTATATTTAATTAGTCTGTTCGTTCATAATATACTGTTCAATAACAGTATTGTTATCATAATAGATTGTTTGTAAATGTTATTAAATAATTTATAAATGCTTCAGAGACCTGCAGAATCTTGTCAGTATGTGTAGGTATGTATATGTGCATATTTAAATCATAAATGCAATTGCTCGTTTTGTTTTATCATTTGTTATTCAGACATATTGTTTGTTATTAAGTTATATTGTTTGTTATTCAGTTTGTTTGAGTACTCTAGTAATTTCCTTTTTACTTTACTGTGAAACTAATGAATCATGCTAGTAAAATGTATATTTGATGTTGCAATAATATCCTTCTTTAATCATTACTGTCTGTGTTTGTCTACATTCATATATGCATTAAGCATTCAGCAATAGCTGATTTATGTCTTCAGATTGAAGTGTCACATCGATTGTATATCAGTAATATCAATAATAATATTTGTTTTTGCCAGATTGCTTCATTCCAAGATCAATGAGGTTTTATGCTAATGTATATTTGTTGTATAGATGTTATGTCTGGCTGCAGGCATCTCACTATGTGTCTAGGTGTATTGTGTATATATTATATCATGAATGTATTGTTCGTTCGTTTGCTTTACATTATTGTTTATATCTGTGTATTAATTTATTAACGTTATGTTTGTTAATTGATTGTTTCTAATGTATCCTGAGTAACTATGCAATCTGTTGCATTGTTTCTTTAATAGCCAACATAGTTATCTGTTGTAAATCATTACTAATGTGTGTTTGTATTATTTATCATTAACAATGTTATTGTGAATTGTCACAATCATAGTATTGTGTGTATATATGTGTGTATGTTATGGCTATTGTTCTTTACTTTTTCTTTTGTAAAGAATAATGTATTGTAACACAATCTGCATATAATTGATATATCAGATTATGTTTACTATAATTGTCTCCTAGCATTCTTTAGTTAATCTAGTGCTATACACAATTGTAGTATTTGTTCAACGTTTTATTTGTTAATTGGTTTGCTAGGTAAAACGTTTTATATATTGGTTTTATTTATTTTATTTGAATCATTGTATAGATATACCTATTAGTATCTATCCAATGTATTTC
>NW_006760722.1:0-3664 GCF_000271605.1 Fomitiporia mediterranea MF3/22
GGTAAACCTTCTTAAATTGAAGGGGAGAAAATAGACAATACAAACAACAATACAAACGAGTGTTTAATAATTAAAAATAATGAAACAGACAATAGAATAACAAGAACAGACAACAATGATACAGACAACACTAATCCTAATAAAAAAGGAAAAGCAGTAGAACCAACAGACTTCACAGACAACAAAGTTAAATTAACCAAAAAAGAAGTAGAACCTAAACTACATTGATTAGAACAGAAACAGAAACTGACAGAATGTGCTATTGAGCTTGAACAATGTATGGAGAATAAATGCATAACAAAACACATGTATACACTTAGCAAAAAGGATAAAGATAATATTGCTATTCATTTAACAGAATTTAATGCTAAAATAAGTGAAATACAATTGGATCCAACTTTATTTTATAAAGCAATCCAACGTCTGGATTGTGATTCATAGATTACAGCTATGAAAGACAAAATAAAACAATTAGAAAATCATAATACATGGGAAATCATGAATCCACACAATAATATTAACATTATCAGAACACAATTTGTCTATAAAATAAAGTAATACACTGACAATAGTATAGAAAAATACAAAGCATAATTAGTAGTTCAAGGAAACTATCAGATTGACAGCCTTAACTATCATACAGACAATTTATTTGCTCCTACTACTAGACTATCTACAGTACAATTAATATTAGTATGGGTGGCATCTAATAATTATGAAATACATCAGATAGACATAAAATCAGCATATCTATATGGACAATTGATGGAAGACAAAGAAATATATGTTAAACCTCCTCTAGGTAACTTAATAGACAGATTACAGAATGGACAAATATTACAATTACAAAAAGCACTATACAGATTAAAACAAGCTGGTAGAAGATAGTATAAAACACTATCTAATATACTACTTAAATACAGATTAACAAAATCCAAACATGATGACACTGTATTCTTTGTAAAGAAGAAAGAAATAACTGTAGCCATATTATTTGTACATGTCAACAATATTACTATTACAGTAATGAATAATAATACTATTGTAATGATAAAACAATCTATTGTATGTCATTTACAATATACAGACAGTAGCAAATTACACTAGCTACTTAGTATAGAGATTCAATGTAACAGAGAGTATGGATTCATTAGAATGTGTCAGACACACTATATTAATAGTATAATTGAACATTACAAACGAACAAACGAACAAAGTGTACAAACACTCATGCAACCTAGTACACAATTAAAAACAGTATCACAAACTAATAACAATAGAAAACAAATGTCTAATATACTATATATGAACATAGTTAGTGTACTTAGATACATTACAGACTGTATACAGCCAGATATAGCATTTGCAACAAATCAGTTAGCTAAATACCTCAATGACCCTGGTATGGAGCATTATCTGACACTTAAACATTGTTACATGTACTTAAAAACTATGAACAATGTCTGGCTCCAACTCAGCAGTACAAATCAATCAATATTGAACAGATATACAGATGCAGACAGTATGATACAAGAAGGGCATTGTACAATATCAGGATATACATTTTACTTGAGCAATTCATTAGTTTCATAGTCAAGTAAAAGACAAACACTGGTGGCAAATTCAACATATAAAGCTGAATTAATAGCTCTTGCAAGAGGAACACAAGAAGCAATCACACTTACTCATTTAGCTGAAGAGATTCTGCAGGTCTCTGATACACTAATTAATATCTATTGTAATAACAATACTGTTATACAAACAGTTACATTAGACAAACTCAAATATTTGGAACAGACAAAGCATTTAGATCATAAAAAAGATTTTATTAAATGCTACATTGAGTTAGAGTACATAAATGCAAAATACTTACAGACAAACAATCAACAAGCAGATATATTAACTAAAGCACTATATGTACCACAAGTCAAACATCTTACCAGTTTACTCAGACTAGTAAGAGTTTGAAGGGGAGTATTATGAGATGATTAGTTTATCAACAGACAAACTACAAGACAATGACTTCATAATGTCTCAGTTAGAATACATACAATATAAGGACAAGAGACACTGAGCAGTCAATTGTCACCTCACCCCTTGTCTATGTGTGCCCCCCTTAAGTTTTCCCTCTTAACAAAAACACTCACAAGCACTTACAACACATGTTGAGCAAATGTGCAGGTAGTACAATCATTATACTTGCCCTCCAGCATTTAATCCTAAATGCTAAGGGAGTTAGTACCAGAATAAACAAAATAACAATAAGAAAACAAATGAAATTGTCTAGTAACTTACTACAAAGTTCAGTACTACTGTACTAGAGTGTTCTCCACAGCCATGAATGTGTCTTTAATTGGTTCTGTAGTAGACTGGACGTGTTCCTGTCTAGCTTGGACATGTTCTGTAGCAGAACTGGTAGAACTCACAGTAGATTGGTTGGAATGGCTATCAGATTGAGTAGAAAGTAGCAGATTCAGTAGTAGAGTAATGTCTTAAGTGTTGAATAAGCTCAGAGCACTCATATTGAGTACTGAAGTAAGATTAGTAGACATTAAGGGCAATTGTGACTCAATCTGAGAATGTTTACAGTTGTGTGAGTAGAATATAGTGGTTCTGTTATTGATTTGCTCAGCTCTACACTTTGCACCTAAGTAAAATAGTAAGGTATATGTACTTGTAATAATATAATATAGAATGTATGTACATTTATCTTGGTTCAAAGCTATGTTCTTACAGTATACAAAGTCCTGAGACACTTGTATCATCTTAGCATGTTGAATGTGGTCTTAGAACAGTAGTAGCAGGCTCAGTCTTGTATGAGAAGGAATGTGGAAGTTATACAAGTGTAATACAATAAGATAATACTCTAGGAGTTACATAGTAGGGTTGAGAGAATTGTTGTGGATAGCCCTGGAGAAAGCTACAATCTCCTTAAGCTCCTCTTGATTGAAAACATAGTAAGTACTTGTATTATAGTTGTGAGTAACCTAATCCTGAGTGATTGGTTGTGCTTGAGGGCCAACTAAGAGTTGTAGAGGAGGATGAGGCATATTTGTGCCTTGTAGAAAAGCAGATACAAATGTATGAGTAACTGATTCTTGAGTAGTAAACATGATATGTATAGTAAAGTAACTATATGTACAGTTTTTAAAGCCTTTACATATGTTTACCTGTATGTTTATACTGTAGTATTGTGTTTGAAAGGTTGCCTCATGTTTTACTAGACTGATACTAACCTGAGGGTCATTAGTATCGAGTTTTCCCTTTCCTAGAGTTAGTGTATTAATAGAATCGATTCTAAGTATGTCTAAGTATTCCTTTAATGTCTCAAGGTGTGCAATTTTATCATAGGGTAGCCATGTGTGATCTCTGGACTTTCATAGTACTTTGAACAAAGTGGTAGTCTCTTGTCCTGCATGAGTTTCAATTGAATCTACTGTCCATTCCTTGTTCTCATTGTTTAATCCAGTAACTTGTCTTACTTCCCTTCTAGGGAATAATCTATCATTGTTTGGAACATGTATCCTAAGTAGTAATGAATGAAATACTGGGTGGATGTTATGATTCCTCATTTCCCTAGGTAGATCTAGTTCAAATGCCTTGTTTCCTACATTCTGGATTATTCTATAAGGTCCTATGTACTTTGGTACTAGTTTCCTTACTT
>NW_006760723.1:0-3663 GCF_000271605.1 Fomitiporia mediterranea MF3/22
GATGGTAGCGCAACTTTAGACTGTCCGGGAAATGCCGAATGCGCTGCGCGTTGACTGCGACGACGCGACGTCGCCAACATCAACTCTGTCCACCTCCACTTCACACCACGATGTCGCTGCCAAGGTCAAATTATGACCCGAGGCGGGTCTGTATCAACCCATTCCCGAATATTGACTTGCATCTCGGCAAACACAGACGTACCATCGGAGTCTACGTTGCCGGAGGTCTGGTAAGCTTCGAACATCATGTTCTTCAAGGTTCTCCGTAACTGATGTGATTTTCTCTCTTATTTCGTCCGGAATTGTTGCATTGAACGATTTTTATCTTATTGTGCAGTTCGGGCTCGCTCATTGGCTTTTCCTCGATGCTGCGATCCTTTCTTCTCACTACCATCCACCGCCGGATGCTCCGTATGACTCTGCACCTGTGCACGTCTCGTTTGTCGATTGGATACCGGGGATTCTGTCTGTCCTCGGGTTCCTTATTGTCAATATGATCGACAAAGATAGAATAAAAGGCGAGGACTCTTATCAGGATGATTCTCCCGCCGTGTGGCGTGCACGTCTCATCCTCTTCATCGGGTTCGCATTGATGGCTGGCGGGCTCGCTGGTAGCGTAGTAAGTGATCCATACTATTCCTTCTTTATCGCCTCTTAAACAACCATTACAGACTGTATTGGTGATTAAATACGTCGTCCCGAAATTTCTGGACCAGTTCGCTTATTATGGCTATGCAAACGTTGCGCAAAACGTCGCGGTTATGCTCTCTGCCGTCATACTATGGATCGCCCAGAGCGGTCCGAACGATTACGAGTATAATTTGTCTATTTGAAGGGGTTTCCATATGTATTATCGATAAATAACTTAGGAAAGGGGAAACTGTGGCAAATACTCAATGATGACTGTTATTTCTTCGTCCAAGCTATGTATCGTCCAGTTGCGTCAAGTACCATTTACTGTCACAATTTTGACTACTTTTTTTATAAAAAAAACTCTTACGCGTAACCGGTAATGATGGTTGTTCCACACTTCGGTCTGCTTTGATGGCTGAAAAAATACATTTCTCCTTTCGAGCATATTAAGCGTATATACTGCTCTTCTGGTCCGCTGGTCTCCACAGGCATTACCTGTATCATTGAACTCAAACAAGGGCCATACAGGTACACATGGACACATGCCAGGATCCCGGGATGAACCAGACGCCATATTTGGTTGATATTCTGGGAAGCGAATTACGGACTTCGCGCAGACTCTGGGAGGATCCCGAACGTCTTTGGTTCCTAGGACCTAGGTTGCATATCGTGCCTTTGGACGTAAGGAACATTTGACATTTTCTTCCCAGTGCTGTGAGATCCGCCGGCTCTAAGAGCCAAGCATGCGCTTGTGATCATTGGACGTAGCTAGCGGGTCCGTCTAGAACCGTTTGTCCAAAGCCCAGTGATTTGATAAGAGTACTTCAGAGCTTTTACTCATCCGGGCACCCGAATCCCTGACTCACTTGAACGCAAGAGACGGGTTGCAAGGTATATGGAGGCAGTGGTCGCACTCTGTATTGGATGCTTCAACCGTCCTTAGGTTAAGGTACCAGAAGCAAGCTGAAAACGTACAAGTTTATAGCAACGAAGCTCCTGCGCTGATGGTCATAAGGCCAGCACGATAAAGCTTTGGAGCAGAATACACCCTCATCCTCATACATCTCGTCATATTTGCTTTATGATGCTTGTTCTCCCGCTCAGAACACGATCATTCGAGTCAGTCTTCTCTAAGGGACATGAGGGATGTGAACGCTGAAATAACTTTCCTGGGTGGTATTGTAACCTTGTTATTAATTGTACGAACCGGCCCAGGCGCTTAGCTTGTCACCACAGCTGAGTACAGGGCAAACTATTAAGCACACAACCGATTCGGTGCTTGCATTGAAGTCGCATGTAAAGAGTCTGGAGCATCGTCCTGTGGCTAGAAGCAAGCATGCTGCGGAGCGCTTGATTGAACGCAGTTCCCCTCCTGTAAGGAATCACTAATATTCCAGTTGACTCCGTAGTTCCTTAATATTAATGATTCATATCCATATATGATATTGTAGGCTATTAATAGCCCTCCTCAATTCACTTGCGCAGGGGACTTGCGCGGGGGCTGCGGCACGAAGAAGACTGATGCCACGAGCAGCGCAAGTCCCTCAAGAATTGAGGATCAGACTTGCAGCAAGGATTGACTATCATTACTTAAGATACATAGCCCTTAATGTAGTAATGTTAATCTCCCAAATAAAGAAAGTTAAAGATTCATCTAAGACATGAGTGTTGTTACAAGGAAAAAAATGTATACAGTCAGTCCTCCTCAGTCTTGACCTCTAAGATGGAGCAGAACAACTCTCAGAATGCTGCACAACCACCCAGCCAACCTCAGACACTAGCTACTTTACTACAGGCATTACAATTACATGTACAAACACAGGCAGCAACTCACCAGATACAAATTCCTACCAGTTCTGAAGTACCTGCTTCTCCTAGTCTAGCCCCAGTCATTCATGCTCCAAGCTCAGAGTTTCCAGACAATGCTAGAGTACTAGCAGCCTTAAATTTCCACATACATTAGCAAAACCAAGCCCAGACACAAAGTCTGGCATACTAGCAGGTGTCTTCTAGCTCCTCAAGCTCTCATCCAACCCTACAATCCTCTACTCCAGCTCCTGAGGGCTCTAAGGTAGCAAAGGGCAAAGCTAAGGTGGAGAAGAAGTCAGTTGGCAGGAAGACTGGTAAAGGGGCACACTCTGGAAAAAATGTGTGAGTTTCTGGTCATTCTGAGTCAGAAATTGATCACCTTACCAAGGAGCAAAAAAATGATGCAGATATTGTTGAAATAACCAAAGTGAAGATAATAGCTACTTGGGATGACGAGTCAAGTATTAAATTAGTTGAGTTCATTACTACTCTAGAGTACTAGGCAAAAGTACAAGTTTCCTTGTGTAATTTTTGTTAAGAGGTAAGTTCTCTCCTCTCATCTACTTCATATTTTGTTTACAGGCTTTCTCTATCTTTGTGAGGTGCTACATAAATTTTTATGACTGTCCTACTCACCCTTATTGTGTTCTAGATTTCCTAGAACATTCTTCCTGAGTATATAACTGAACAGTGCCTCAATTAGTGACACTCTATATTCAGACAATTCAAGGATACTAGGTATAAGTTACTCTATTATTATACTATTTCACTTAGTGTTTACTATGTAATACAGGATGAGAAAAGTATACAGGGGGTAGGGATGAAGATAAGAGTGTAACAGACCTGTAGACCTTAGCTGTACAGTGTAAGAAGTTTATAGAGGGACCTATTTATTCTATTATCCTTAGAGTGTAAGCTTTTATACTCATTTGATTTGTACTAAAGAGACTTACCTGCCTGGTTATTTAGGGCAGAGGGCTGAGCTAATATAGACAGGTCTATAGAGTTCAGTTTGTTGTATAAATTCAAGGATGTTGAAGCAGAAATTAAGCAGGTGAAAGAAGAAGATAAGAAACAAAAGAAAGGAGATACTATATCTGAATTCACAACTATCATGTTAGAGGTGTTACAGTTCTCTGCTCTTGTACCTTCAGTTCTGAGGGTTCTGCACCCTTCTATACTAGAACTCAGGACTTCTGTCTCTCAGAAGTACTGTCTATA
>NW_006760724.1:0-3659 GCF_000271605.1 Fomitiporia mediterranea MF3/22
AGGCAGTGTGCCTGCTGGAGGATACTGTAGGCAGAGGACTGGCCTAGAGAGAACAAAAGAGACAACATAGTGTTGGGGGAAGAGGGTTGGGGAGATGATGGAGGTAGGAGGAAAAGGAGTGACAAGAGCAAGTGTGTCATTATATACTCTCAATCTTTGGTACTCGATTATGTAATCACTTCGATATATTGTTTAAAGGTAAAAACAAATTATATTATAAGTCTGAAAGAGTGATTGTTAACATTATTAATATATATAATTGTATATTATCTTACTAAAAGTATTGTAATTAACTTACAAGCACAACATATTACTTTTATGACTGTTATAATTAATCAACTATTGTTACAGATAACTTATAATATAATTTTAGCATATTATAATAGGAGTTGAGCACTTGTACCTCACATGTAATGTTGTAATAATACTATTAGTAAGCTTACTTGCTCTAAAACATGTTTGTAGTTTAATAGAAACTTTGTATATTTCTTACATTTATATACAATCATTATAATTACATTATAAGTAAAATATAAGTGTTATTTTAGAATGTAATGCTTATAAAATCATTTTATTAGATTACCTTTGCTATTATTAAATACATTTGTTGCGACTTTTTCGTGATGTACTATAGAACTACTTGGATTAGTTAGTAATAGTACTTAACTGTCTGAGTAAAGATTAGAATGTTGTCCAGATACACACTAACATACTCTAAGTCAATCAGATCTGTGAGAATGTGATTCATGAATGACTAGAACATTGTAAGCAAGTTAGTTAGTCTAAAGAACATTACAGTCAGTTTGTACAGTTTATAATTGGTTCAGAATACAGTCTTCTACTCATCTCTGTCTTAAATCTGAATATTATTGTATCCCTATTGAATGTCCAGCTTAGTAAAGACCTAGAATGTATGTGTCTTATTAATGAGCTCCTGAATTAGAGGGAGTAAGTACTTGTTTTTAACAGTACTCTTATTAAGGTAATAATAATTCTAGACTAGGTAGAGCTTCCTATCTTTCTTTTTAACAAAGAAGAAAGGGGAGACTATAGAGGACTTTAAGAGTTAGATCTAACTGTTCTAAAGATTTTCCTAAAGGAACTTATTGAGTGCTTCCTACTCATCTCTGTTAAGTAGATAGACCTTACAATCCTTAAGTTAGAAACTCTTAGTCAACTCAATTGTGTAGTCCTAAGAGTAACATTTAAGAAGCTAGTTAAATTCCTCTTTACTAAAGACTTTAGGGAACTCTCAGACAAAATCTGACAGGCTAGGTTTATATACATTCTAGAGTTAAGTTGTTCTGAGTAGGTTCTGAACTAGTTCTGTCTCAGAAATCCTTTAAATCAACTCTGTTCTACCTTGACTAGAATATGTGTTTACATATCTATTCTAGTTAAAGAAGAACAACTAGTCACCCTTATTAGAACTGTTAGTAACATTAGAAGTGTCTGTATCTACTTAGAACAGTAGTGTAAGGTAGCTGTAAGACTTAGAACACTAATTAAACATAAGTGTCTACTCTAACTAGTTAATAGTAGGGTTGTAAGCTTTGAGCCATTCAAATCTAATAAAGACATCTGTTTTTCTAAGGTTAGTGACTCTAAACTTAATACTTTCCTTATAATTCTAAATGGTTATCTATAGTTGGACAAACTCAGTAATCCAACTATTCTAGTTTAGGATTCTGTTTGTATTGTATACTAGGATTGGAAGCAGAATACATTAAGTAGAGAGGTAGTATTCCTACACAAAGGCCTTATTAATGTACAAACTAGTATATCTACTGTCTACTAGAGCCATTGTTTGGATCTGGGAGGATTCTAAGAAGGGAGCTAAGAGGACAGGGACTTAGAGCTAATACTTAGAACATCCTCTAATAAATTGCTACTTGTTCTAAAGGGAACATACAGCTTGTACAACCTTATTGTCTAAGAGAGTAAGTATATATACTAACATTTCCTTATTAACCTCTCTCTTTCAACAAGGACAGACCTATGTTCTCAACTGTGAACTTAGTAAAGACTATCCCTACTTGATACTATAGACAAACTACTAAGTAGTAAACAGGACTAGGTAATGTTCTAAACATTCTGAGTTCTTAAAATACAGAGGTAGTAGGTTGGATTGTACAGATTTAGACTCAGATAAAGTGTAAAGAGAAGAATCAAAAGAATCAGAAGAAATAAGAGAACTATCTACTTTTGTTTTTTACCTTTTCTTTTATAATAAATATTTTTCTTAATTTGCTTTTTCTACTTTTTCTACTTTATTTACTTTTAATCCTACAGTGTCTATTAAATCAAAAGTGACTGTTAAAAAATCTGAGTTATAACCCTTTAGTACTACATTTACTATTAGGCCTTCATAAAATCCTAGAGTATATAGTTAGAGTCTAGAAGTTTTAAGGTGACTTCCAGATTTATAGAAAAGGCTTCTTACTACAAATCCTACTTGTTACTTATTATTACTCTAATAACCTAATAGATATACTGTCACTTTTGTAGGTAGTCCTTAATTTAGTACCTTGACTTTCTGTAGACAAAGTATACTCCTTACTTTTAGGCTTCTCTAATGTCTATCAGAACAGATTGATTACAAATTACAGGTGGATTAATTTGAGGGCTTAGAACTGTTAGAGTCAGATGTATATATAAGTGTTCTATACAGACTTAACATATCTAAGTTGTAGCTTAGTCAAAGGAAATGGTATGAGTCTTCTAGTCAGTATAAGTAATCAGTTCTAGTATTATTCTAAGAATCTTATTACCTAGTTCTGAGTGAAGAGCTTTTTCAAGTATCCTAATAAGGACATTATTAAATCTGAGTATGAATCCTGCCTTCTAGGCCAGGATATTAAACTCTTTATTAGATTGTGCTCTGGATTAGGAAATCCCCAATTGCCTTATGTAGAATTACTGCACTTGGAATGTCTCAGATTATCAGACTTCACTATGTAGTATATAAGGTAGATACTGGCTTAATGTCTCAAGAAAAGAGAGAGTACTTGGGGCACTCCTGCTATGCTTGTTAAAAGGTTATGATAATAAAATTACTGTTGAGCACAATGTACAATTCATAGACAAACCAATGTCTAGGATTGAAGGGGAGAATAATCATAACAATGATACATCAAACGACAATGAAACTCTTCCTAATAACAATAATAAAGATAAAGAACCTGTCATACAATGCTCTACACAAGAGTAAAGACTGGTTAAACAAACTATAGGTTTAAATTACAAAGACAATATAAACCTAGCTATGTATCTAACAGAATTTAACGAATTCCTCAACAAAGTCTATAACAATCCATTAATGTATTACAATGCTATAACATGTATAGACAAAGAACAATGGATCAAAGCTATGAAGGATGAAATACAGTCACTTCAACAATGAAACACATGGATATATGCTATCCCCCCTACAAATACAAATGTAATTGGAACAAAATTTGTCTATAAAATCAAAAGACTGGCTAACAGCTGAATAGACAAATATAAAGCACAATTTGTAGTGCAAGGATACACTCAAAAGAATGGAATAGACTTCTATTCTAACGACTTATTTGCTCCAGTAACAAAACTATCAATAGTACAATTATTGTTATCTTGGGCAGCATCTAAGAACTACAAAATACATCAGATAGATGTAA
>NW_006760725.1:0-3659 GCF_000271605.1 Fomitiporia mediterranea MF3/22
ATTTTATTTGAATCATTGTATAAATATACCTATTAGTATCTATCTAATGTATTTCATAGTATTATAATGCTGTTCATGCTTGTATTAATTGTACAGTGAGGGCAAATTAATTGTTCATACAAGAATCAATTTAATAGTTTTATTTAATTATATGTATGTGCTCCATACTTGTTTATATAGTTATTATCTGTGTATTGTTCAGTTGTAGTTGTGAATTATATCACAATTATATTTGTATTATCCTATGGATATATTATTTATTGTTTTATGTATGTTCCAAAGTATTATTTTCGTTATTCATCACTTTTATCCATGAACTATAGTCTGAATTGATGAATTATTTTGTTATATAATGTGATAATTGTCTGTATATTATTTATTTTCATATTAAACACTGTTAAGTTAATTATATTATCATATTAATATTATTTGCCAAGTATGAGCATTTGTTTCGTAGTAGAATTATTATTTATTTAACGTTGAAGTTCAATTGTGTATTGTATTGACTTCTGTTATTTAGTTCTGATTAACATAGTTTTGCTTTGTACCAAATGATTTACCTTTATAATCTGTTATGTCTGTCCATAACTTCTATCACTTAGTCAGTACTTAGTCTGTGTATTTTGTTATTCTATTTTTTGTAGTGTCTGTAGTATTATACTTTCTGTTCCATTGTTTATATTTAGTTATTAATTTTTTGTGCATATTATCCATTTTCTCCCCTTCAATTCAAGAAGGTATTTCTTCAAAGAATTGGATATTTCTTTAATGTTTATTAATTGTTGTTATAATATAATATTTATATATATAATAATTGTAATTGCTTTTGTGGTTCGATTTCTAATTATTAGTATTATAAAGCAGTGTATAATGTTTGTTATGTTCTATAATGAGTAATTTAAATGTTATTACTATTATATCTTTGTTACTGTTAATGTTTGTCAACTTATATAATGTGTATTTTGTTTGTTATAGTAGATAAGTACACATTATGTATAATATACAAGTTTTGTTTGTGCTCATTGTCTTTTATTAATAATTGTTCATAACTATGAATGAATATTTTGTTTTTGTGTTGAAAACATATGGTAATTCATTTGTTTCTGTATAATATTCGTTTAATAACATTGTAATTATTATTTATGTAGTGCTTTTAGTAAATGCACTGAGTTCTATTAAGTATGCTCACATCTGTTATTGCCTATTTTATATTATACTGTCTGAGATAATGGCTTAAACATTTTATTAATTTATTTAATCATATTATATTATGATTGTTTTCGATTGTAATTATTATAATAATGCATTCGTAATAATAATATTTGTATTATTTGTTGTAATAGCCTTATTAGCTTAATACTTTACTCCTACAAGCTACATTGTCACAATGTAAATTTAATAATTGTTTGTTAAGGTATATACACTGTACAGTTGATGTTACTGTTGCAACTTCGAAATTTATTATATAATCAGCTGCTGTGATAACACGTTCTGTGTAATTAAGTTGTATTAATGTGTTGTTTCAAGTATATTAGAGATATAATTCTTTCGTTCATTGTTAGTATGCATTTACACAATTGTATTAATGTGTAAAGTAGTATCATTTGTTTAATAGTTATAATTTTTGCACTTGTCTTGTGCTGTAATCAGTATTTATGTGTTATAACATTATTTCTTTGTGTGTAGTTAGTTTATACACTCTGTAGCATTGTTTTTTTGGTTTGTAGTTATTAATTATACTTTTGTATATCTGTGCTTGTCTGTATATCTTAGATATGTGTATTATATTTGCTATCCAATAAGTAATTGCAATATCTGACATGTAACTACTGAATCCAATATGTTACATATAATTGCTCAACCATAATATGTGTTAGTTATTATATTGTTCTGTATTTGTTCTGTTAGTTCTATCTGTATTATTATCATTATTATTGTTATTATTGTTGTTATTATAGTGTCTGCAATTGTATTATTGTTTATAATACATGTTAAATGTTTTATTTATTTGATTTAATATGCTGTTTAGCATATATGCACTCGTTTTGAGTATTAATTGTTCAGCCATAATATTACTATATGTGTTATTATTTGATTTATACTATAACATAGTATGTTTGTTTGTTGACAGTGTCAATCATTTGTACTATTGTAATGTTAATAGCAGAAGAGTAGTGTTTGCTTTATTAATCTTTTTATTGTTTGTCTGTAGTATGATCAGTTAATTTATTATAACATGATCTCTGTAATATTATAGAATATTTTAGCATTTAATAATTGCAGTAAGTGATACTCATTATAGTTTCAACATTACCTGCATAGATTACATTACTACTGGGCCAATGATCATAATCACTAAGATGACAATCATATAATGTCTAGGTTGTATGTAGTACAGTAGATTGTGTGTTTGTAGTGTATTGATTTGTGTTTAGGATACTCAGACAGGTGAGTCAAGTTCTGCATTGTAGTATGCTGTATGCATGTATGTGATGCATAGAACTGTATAGAGCATAGATGTAGTAGGGTGTAGATAAAGTATAGGCAGGGAGCTCAAGACTCATAACCTGTTAAGAAAGGGGAAAGAGAGGTTATGTGAGAGGCTTAGAGGGATCACACAAAGAGGGGGTATAGTGGACTCAGCTTGCTCTCTCACAGCTTGCTTTATTGTCTGTTGATTAGTTAGTCTATATATACTATGTAGGTATGTCTCAGATGTAGAATGTATGATGGAAGGTATTCCATCATTGTTTGTCATTGCTTGTAATGTAGTTTATATCATCTGAGACATACTCTCATGTAGTCTTGTCTTAACAGTTTCACAGTAAAGTAAAAGGAAATTACTAGAGTACTCAAATAAACTTAATAACAAACAATATGACTGAATAACAAACAATAAAACAAAACAAGCAATTGCATTTATGATTTAAATATGTACATATATGTACCTATACATGCTGACAAGATTCTACAGGTCTCTAAAGCATTTACAAATTATTTAATAACATTTACAAACAATCTATTGTGATAACAATACTGTTATTGAACAGTATATTACAAACAAACAAACTAATTAAATATACTTAATCAATATAACATCAGACAAACTTAACACAAAGTGGATGACATTCAGAACAGACAGTACACAGAACAGACAATACATTACTACAATACTAATATTATTATTATTATTAACTACATCAAGTTATAAACGTGTTACACAAACAAACAATTGTACAATACAGTTATAATGATTAAACTATCTATACATACTGTAAGCAAACATCTTACAAGTCTACTAGACCTAGTAAGAGTTTGAAGGGGAGTGTTAAGACAAGACTACACAAGAGTATGTCTCAGATGATATAAACTATATTACAAGCAATGATGAACAATGATGGAATACCTTCTATCATACATTCTACATCTGAGACATACCTACATAGTATATATAGACTAACTAATCAACAGACAATGAAGCAAGCTGCAAGAGAGCAAGCCAAGTCCACTATCCCCCCTCTTTGTGTGATCCCTCTAAGCCTCTCACATAACCTCCCTCCCCTTTCTTAACAACAACCTAGCTGGCTACACAGTCCTTCAGTGTAAAGTGTAAGCAGTCAGTCCACTTTATAATAGCTTGTACAATAGTTGCTCATCCT
>NW_006760726.1:0-3659 GCF_000271605.1 Fomitiporia mediterranea MF3/22
AGAAAACAAATGTCTGATATACTATACATGAACATGGTTAGTGCACTTAGATACATTACAGACTGTATACAGCCAGATATAGCATTTGCAACAAATCAGTTAGCAAAATACCTCAATGACCCTAGTATGGAGCATTATCTGACACTTAAACATTGTTACATGTACTTAAAAACTACAAGCAATGTCTGGCTCCAACTCAGCAGCACAAATCAATCAATATTGAACAGCTATACAGATACAGACAGTATGATGTAAGAAGGGCATCATACAATATCAGGATATACATTTTACTTGAGCAATTCATTAGTTTTGTGGTCAAGTAAAAGACAAACACTGGTGGCAAATTTGATGTATGAAGCTGAATTAATAGCTCTTGTAAGAGGAACACAGGAAGCAATCACACTTACACATTTAGCTGAAGAGATTCTGCAGGTCTCTGATGCACCAATTAATATCTATTGTAATAACAATACTGTTATACAAACAGTTACATTAGACAAACTCAAATATTCGGAACAAACGAAGCATTTAGATCATAAGAAAGATTTTATTAAATACTACATTGAGTTAGAGTACATAAATGCAAAATACATACAGACAAACGATCAACAAGCAGATATATTAACTAAAGTACTACATGTACCACAAGTCAAACATCTTACCAGTTTACTCAGACTAGTAAGAGTTTGAAGGGGAGTATTATGAGATGATTAGTTCATTAACAGACAAACCACAAGACAATGACTTCATAATGTCTCAGTTAGAATACATACAATATAAGGACAAGAGACACTGAGCAGTCAATTGTCACCTTACCCCTTGTCTATATGTGCCCCCCTTAAGTTCTCCCTCTCAACATATACAGATGCAGACAGTATGATGCAAGAAGGGCATTGTACAATATTAGGATATACATTTTACTTGAGCAATTCATTAGTTTTGTGGTCAAGTAAAAGACAAACACTGGTAGCAAATTCAATGTATGAAGCTGAATTAATAGCTCTTGCAAGAGGAACACAGGAAGCAATCACACTTACACATTTAGCTGAAGAGATTCTGCAGGTCTCTGATACACCAATTAATATCTTTTGCAATAACAATACTGTTATACAAACAGTTACATTGGACAAACTCAAATATTTGGAACAAACAAAGCATTTAGATCATAAGAAAGATTTTATTAAATGCTACATTGAGTTAGAGTACATAAATGTGAAATACATACAGACAAACAATCAACAAGCAGATATATTAACTAAAGTGCTACATGTACCACAAGTCAAACATCTTACCAGTTTACTCAGACTAGTAAGAGTTTGAAGGGGAGTATTATGAGATGATTAGTTCATCAATGGACAAACCACAAGACAATGACTTCATAATGTCTCAGTTAGAATACATACAATATAAGGACAAGAGACACTGAGCAGTCAATTGTCACCTCACCCCTTGTCTATGCATGCCCCCCTTAAGTTCTCCCTCTCAACAAAAGCACAGTCTCAACCTCCAGAGAATAAAAGATATGTATCATTTGCACCTGAACAGACTGAAAAGAAACACAGAGACAAACAGGGTCAACAAAAGTATTATTACTGAAGTGACAGTCAAAGACACGTTTGTAGCTGGCAGAAAACAGAGTCCAAAGAGTATGCAGGAGGCAAAAATTCAAGTAATGAAACCATCTCAGTGAATGCATATTCTAAAAGGCATGCAGGTAACAAACAATCCAAAACATCAACTACTCTAAAGCTCTCAATATTTGGGAGGTTTGCAATGCATGCCTTAAGACTAAGAGAGTCTCTAAAAAGATGTTCCAGAAAGCATGACAAAGTAACAGCTACAATCAGAACGACCAAAACAACCAGAACAACCAAAGCAAGCAGAGCAACCAAGGCAAGTAGAGAAACCAAAACTAACAGAAGCAGAACTACTAGTGTGAAGGCAAACTTGTGGACAAAGCCTACAGTTAGACATGTAGCCAGACCAAAGGCACATACAACTGTCAATGTAAGGGCTGCATCATCAAGCAGGACCAGAACAGACAGAGAGTACACAATGAGGAATAGAGTTGAACAAGAAAACAGAACTCCTAGAGATACAAAATGTGTTAGACACACAGAAAAACACATAGATCAAAATGACAAAGTAACTGACCTTATAAGACTGGGAGAAGGCAGCTTTGGCAAAGTCTGGGTGAGTGAAACAAAGATCAAACACCTGTAGTATACATATTGATGAATCCTTACCCCTCTTTCTTAATGGCTTTAGAAAGGAAAACATACAAAATATAGTAATGTAACTATTAAATGTGTGAAAACTACAGATTCAAAGAAAAAGAAGATGGCTGAAAAAGAATTACAGCTGTCAGGAAAAATTAGTAGTCATCCAAATATATGTCAGGAAAAAGTCTTAATTATTATATACTCTTATATGTATATATAATATGTAAAAAAACAATAATATTCATAATAACATTTATTACACCTCTCATTAGATAAGATATATAAAAGATACTATAAGGTTGTAATAAGACAGATTTATATTATAAGAATTAATAAACATTACATGTCCTTACAATAGGGATATAAGAATTATAGCTCTTAGGAAAGTCTATAATAGTATATATTGTACCCCTCTTCTAATATAGTATAATACTTCTTCTACTATCTTATAATCCTTAAATAAGTTAATTTACAGCTTATATCTTATCTGAATAGCTTATTATACAATATATATTTTATTTAAATATTTTATTCTTTACTAACAATGCTAAACAGTACAGAATATTAACAAATTATAACAGAAACAAAACTATTACTACCTTAGTAAATCACAACAACTAATAGACATACTATAGGTATTCATCTCCTTGTACTCTTTCTTTCTCTGCTTTACAAGTTTGCCCCAGTATTTATGTTCCTCTACAAACAGTAAACACTATTAGTATAAGATTGTTTTGGAGAGGTCAGCTCAACACTGATGTTGTATGACTAGGTCACCTTCTATAGGTAGTACAGCCTCTGCCTTGTTCTTTTTCAAACAGTATTCACAACAGAAGACAATGAATACATTCTTAGGTTGTCTAATATAGTTTTAGTCACTAAGACTTAGTCATTACTTGGTCCCTACAAGTTGAATTGTATGTGCCTGTTGGTTGTAAGGTTGTATGTGTTGTGTAAGTTGAGGTTGTACTTGTGAGAGAAGTTGTAAGACTGTCTGGCTAAAGGTGTGAGTATGAGTATTAGTATTAACATGAGTAGCTAACTAGAGTAAGGAGATGGATGTATTGTGATAGTGTGTAGCAAGTGTGAGTAGTGTACTAGGGTTATGATCCAGAGTATTGAATAAGATGATTTGGGCTGTAGACAAAGCTGTGTTTGTACCTGTGTGTTACATACTCTAACTATGTCTTACAAGCAGAGGTATAGTAAACTGAGTTGTTAGGGATGACTGTAAAGGTGTATCTCTAGAACATTCTGGCTTGAAGGGAGGAGGTGAAGTAGAAGGTGTAGACAGACTTGGCTCAAGAGGGGTGAGTAGTAAGCTACTACTTCTGTCAGCAACAGTGTAGAGGGGACCCAAAGGCTCAGCAAGGGGACCCAGGCTACAACTATCCTACACAACAGAAATACAGAACACAAGCACTAGAATGTAGTCAG
>NW_006760727.1:0-3657 GCF_000271605.1 Fomitiporia mediterranea MF3/22
TATGGGCAAAGTGTATAAAGGAGACTACTTTCCTATTGTCTCTCCTCAGAGCTCTCAGTTCCCTTTCCTTCACTAGTACTAGTCCTCCTCAAGCATAGAGCTTCAGAGTATTAGCTCTGACTCTTTACTAGCTTTAATGGTCCTTTGTCTTTGTACAAAGTGTTCCTAGCTAACTATGTAGTTTCTCCCTAAGTAAGTATAATATTTTCCTTTTATCTCTTTAGGTTTTCTCTTAGTCTTTTCCTTTATACTTCTTACTCTAGACACTATACTCTTTCCAGATCCCCTCTCTATACAAGCATTCTAAATGACTTGTCTTTAGTTAAGGTTATTAAGTAATACTGTACTAGAGTATGTGTTTAACCTTAGAGAGATAAAGACCTTGTCCTCAGGTTTTGTTACCTTTTCCTAACTGACTTAGTACCTACTCCTTCCTGTCCCCTCTCTCTACTAATGGATTGATCACCTATTAGTAATGATTAGAGGTTAATAATGCTGAGCTAGAGTTCTTATTAAGTAGGACAACAAAGGTAGCCTAGTTGATCTGGCCAATCTCTAGACTTGTGACTAATAGGGTTTTGTATATAAACTTCTTAGTCCCAAGTCTTGAGTTAAGCTTTTCCAAACTTAGTTACTGTATTTTACAATTCCTAACAGAAAGCCTATATACATTACTTATGTTCCTAATCCTAAAGACAGATCTAGAAGACCTCCTGTGTATAGTATGTGACTACTAGGCACTAAATAGTAATACAATCTATAACTAGACCCTACTACTCTATATTGACAAAATTATAAATAATACTATTAAGAAACACATATATACAAAGATTAATATAACTAACACATTCTTCCAAACCTATATGAATCTAGCAATTAGTACTCTGTTCAGACTATATAAGTAGACAGTCATACTAATAGGATTATGTAATACACTAGCTATATAATAACAGAGAGTTATAAGAGTCTTAGAACATTTTATTAGAAGGATCTGTTATGTTTACTTAGTTAATATTATTATCTGGTTAGAGTCAGAGACAGAACACATTAGAAACATTAGAAAGGTTATACAGGTACTCTGTAACAAGGGTCTTGTCTGTTTGTAGAAGAAAACTAAGTCATTCTGTACAGAGGTTAAGTTTCTTAAGTATTTAATTTTAGAAAAGAGTACAGAAGTAGACTCAGACAAGGTTAAGTGTATTCTAGAATAGTTATAGCCTTAGAGAGTCTAGGATGTTTACAGGTTCCTTAGACTTTTATAGTATGTTATAGTATACCTTCTACACCTTACAGAACATACTATAGTTCTTTTCCTACTTATAAGTAAGGATTGTAATAAAGTATTTCTAGAGTAGAAGCTAGAACACTAACACACTTTCAAAGTAATCAAGTCTATTATTACTAGCTACATGTTAGTAACAGTATAGAGGGGACCTGAAGGCTTAGCAAGGGAACCTAGACTATAACTATTCTACACAACAGAAATACAGAGTGTAAGTACTAGAATATAGTCAGAACTTACAGAACAGACAGAGAGACAGAGTGAGACAGGAGTAGAGTATATAGAGTAAGTCTAAAGGTACAGAACTATCTAGAGTAGACAAGATTAAGACTACAGGACTAGTCTGATCTTATATGCCTATATATACTAAACTATATAAGAGTACTTAGAGAATAGTAAGCCACTAAGAATAATGAGCTACAAAGAATAAAAGAAGAAAAGGTTAAAGATAAAGGTATAAAGAATAAAGGAATAGACAAAGGGTAGAAGACTATAGAATGAATAAGGAATGAAGGGGTGGTCAAAGGAACAGAATGATAAAGTAAGGAGGGGTAGTAGTAAGAGTCAGCCTGTATATAGTCTATAAACAGTACTCTTAAGGGACAGAAGTCCTGAATTCTAGTACAAAAGGGTGCAGAACCTTTAGAACTGAATGAGTAAGAGTAGAGAACTATAACATCACCCCTCCTCTAAAACCAATTGTCCTGATTAGTAAACATTAGACTCAGTTAGTAGTTTGAGTATAAGTTAAAACAGTAGGGTTTGGAAATCTGTAAGACTGAGTTGGTACAGAGTACTTAGATAAAGTTAATAGAAGTCTCAGATCACTTTAGGAGTATGGGTAATATTCTTAGCAGGTTCCTAAGTGTGTTCTTCAACTGAGTACCCTTTCTAGTAAACAAGAAACTTGAGTTTTCTGTGTACTAGCTTAGTATCTACTACATACTCTACTTTGTATTCTGGTTCAGAACTAATAAGTTCTAGTAGAGGTAGTAGAGGTCTTTGTTGTAAAGGAAAACCCAGATTGTAGTACTAAGACAACAGAACCTTGTTAAACACTAGGTGTATGTACTTTTAGATTGTTAGAAGTTAGAGTTTGTAGATAGAGGTACTAACCTTCTTTTCAATAACAAAGGGTCTAAAGTACTTGTTGTCCAACTTCTTTATTAGACAATCTATGGTCAGATTAGTAGCTTCTAGTATAACTTTATTACTAGACTAGTAATCCTTAGCTATAGACCTCTTCTAATCATAGTTCTACTTTATAACCTATACTACCTTCTTTAAAAGAGCTTGTGTGTCCTCCCTAGTCTTGTGTATCTGTTCTACAAAGTCTGTTACAGATTCAGAACTACTATTCTAGTTTGGAACTGTCCCCTAATATGAATGTCTCTCATAGTTGAGGAAGAACAGAGACTGTCCTGTTACAGAGTGTTACTAGTTATTGTGTATGAATTCTGTCAGAGCTAACTATTCAAACTAATCCAACTACTAATAATTAATGAATATTCAGAGATAGAGCTTAATCTCTTGATTGACTCACTCAGTTTAATTATTAGTCTATAAGTAATATACAGTAGAAGGGTTCTCTTAAATTCTAAGAAGTGTATACAAGTCCTACATGAATTTCAACTTGAATTACAGTCTGTAATTATGAATAAGCTTCTAAGTGAGTCTGTACAACTGAAAAATGTAATCCTAATAAATGTGTACTATACCTTCAGAAGTGAGTTCTGTTTAGGTCAGAACTATATAGACTTGCTTAGAGAATCAGTCAACAATTACACAGATAGTATTATAACCCTAAGACTCAGGTAGCTTACTAATTAGGTCTACTAAGACTTCTTCCTAAGAGTGATCCAGAATCTAATACAAATGTAGGAGAGTCTGAACCTGTTACAGTTCTCCTACTCTTACACCTTCAGTTCTAAAGGTTCTACACTCTTCTGTACTAGAACTTAAGACTTCTGTCCCTTAGAAGTACTGTCTATAGACTATATACAGACTGACTCTTACTACTACCTCTCCTTACTTTATTATTCTACTCCTTTGACCACCCTTTCATTCCTTGTTCATTCTATAGTCTCTTACCCTTTGTTCATCCCTTTATTCTTTGTACCTTTATCTTTAACCTTCCTTTCTTTCATTCTTTATAGTTCATTATTCTTAGTAACTCATATTCTCTAAGTACTCTTATATAGTTTAGTATATATAAATGTACAAGATTAGACTAGTCCTGTAGTCTTGATCTTGTCTACTCTAAGTAGTCCTGTACTCTTAGGCTTACTCTATATACTCTACTCTTACCTCACTCTCTCTCTCTGTCTGTTTTATAAGTTCTAACTATGTTCTAGTACTCACATTCTACATTTCTA
>NW_006760728.1:0-3654 GCF_000271605.1 Fomitiporia mediterranea MF3/22
CAGCTGTTTGTCTCATTTCTTGCTCTGACACTCATACAATATGCTTTCTGCTTTCACCACTTTTCTTCTCACTCCTGCACCTGTTAGTGCTATAATTAGTATTTAGTAACATTGTAATATTGCCACAAAAATATAAATAATTTGAATCATTATTAATGCATGTAAGGGCAAAAAAGTAAAATGAATATAAGTAGAGTTTGTATATACATTGCAATTCTTTAGTAAGGCTTCTGTCAACATTATAAGGCAGAAAAATGTATATTGGTTTGGAACAGTCTTTTAGACTGTTATATTAATTTGCATACATTATAATTAATACCATCCTTCCTATAGTATATACTCCTCATCATTTTCAAGATCAAATATAAGTCATTTTACTTATTGTAAGGGATAAAAAACTTTATGTACCTTTATAATGTGAACAAATCTTTTATGCCTTATAATGTATACAATGTCTTTACTTATTATAAAGAACAGCAAGCTTTCCTTAGGCTTGAAATACTAATAAACCTTTTGAATATTGACAAACCTTTTGGATCTTATAATGCCTTATACTGTTTCTCAGAAATTGAGATCAATTATTTTGCATTTTACAGTTTTCACAGTATTTACATATTTTGAACCATTATAAGCTAATATAAGCTATAAGACTTTCTCGCGATGAAGCTGTGGAGTGTGACACGGTATATATCAGGTGGAGCATTCTCTCCGCCTGGTACATCGTTGGTCTTGAGAAACTTGTTCGGGGTCTATGAGCAGATGAGTCAATACGGTCAAAAATCAGCATAGCACATTACTCATTTTAAGGAATGCGATGTGCATTTTATCAAAGAGACAATGAAGTCGTGTATCCAACACTATCTGATTCCGATAGTCATCTATGGTCATGGCGTCGGGCTCACCACGACTTGCAAGGAGTCTGCGGAGATACTGAAAAGTGTAAGTCAGTATGTAAAAACACTGCCCTCATTCTCACACCATCGCCTTTTGTAAACGGTATGAGATGACTCGATTCGCACATGTCTGTCGGAGCCAGACTAAATGGGCAGCCACCATAGTATTCCTTCAGCTCGTCCGGTACGACACGAGGTCGGGTAGAGGTAGAGGAACTTCGATCATGGCGAACAGCCCTCAGTAGATAATTTAGGAATCTCATTTCTCCGTCAAAACAAAACACATAGTGATCTTCAGGCATGACATCCTCGTCCATCTCCTCTCCGGTAAGGTCCTTGTCCCCGTTAAGGAACCGAAGTGTCCCATCGATACCTAATATGACAGACGATAAATAGAGGAGCCATTTACGTGGTTTGAGGGAGTAGAGCTTTAAGCGGTCGTGCGGAATGTGCAATAATGACATAAGGTTGGGAAAATATAAACTCAACCAACTGTGACGCGGCAGTACTAGCCTCTTTTGGGCCATACAATGATGGACGAAATAACTTCCTCAAATATCCTCAAATGAATATTTGGGCAACATAGAATTGTAGAGGACATCTGTAGCTACAAATGTATGTTTTTATTTTTCAAAAATATTAAGTACAAATTTTTTTATTTCCTAAGAAAACTTTTTTTGTTAAAATGGTCTAAAATTGCATTTCTATGAGTTTGAGCACTACTTGAAATTTTTCGACCCAGATTTTTGCCGCTTATATAATAAAAAAGTTATGTAATAGTATTAATAATAATACATTTGTCAGCATTTTTTAAAGTAATTTTTTCCAAACACTTAGAAAGTTGAACAAACACTATATAACTGTTTAAAAACTAACTTTAGACATTAATAATTGTATCTGAATAAGTTTTGAACTTGCTAGAGCTGATAAAACAAAGTCAATTTTTTCTGACCTAGAACATTTTGCTGTAGGGTCCTTCCAAAAGGAGTATGTGGCTGTGCTGTGACTGATGTGACAGGTTGGTTGAGTTTATGTTTTCCCAACCTTAGGAGGATTTGCATTGCTGCCAACAGACATACTGTATTTCACTCAGAAACACTCACTTTAAGGGTATTTACAGTCTATAATTACTAAAACTCATTATTATTTCACAAAAAAAATACTATTAGAAAGGTCTTCATATTAGCTACAAAACTTATGTTTTAATTTTTTGTAAAATTAAAAAATAAATATTTTATTGAATTTACACATGAAGGACTCAAAACTGAGTGTTCAACATGATTCACCAGGAAACACACACTTGTGGGAAACTAAACTTAGAGAAATTTGTGTGTGCATTCACTCAGTACACAGACTCAACTTCAATCCTATCCAGACCAATTTACTTTGGTCTGGGCAGAAATAAAGGTAAGTACAGTCTATTAGTCATATACACTCTATTAATTAATGGAATATATGGTTCTTTATACAGGAACAGGCTTGTTGTGATGACTTAGAGTCTCTTGCCTACATTCTAATGTCTGCTTCTTGCTCTCCTCTGCCTCTCATTCTCCTCCTCCTCTGCTTCCAGAATTTGTTACTGTTCCTCTAGTCTGCTAGCCTTATCCTTCTAATGCCTGGGTTGTCAAGTTTGCTCAGTAATCTCTCTCTCTTCACACAGTTGCAAGTGTTCTGCCATCTCACATTGACATTGATTAAGCTCTTCCTTCTTTACTGTGATCTTGCACTCCCTCTACTGTCACAGTTCCACCACTTGCTGATACCTTGTTTGACTGTTCCTGAGAGATGGATTGATGTTGATGATGGATGTTGGCCAAGGCACTGTGTGGGCCTGTTTGGACAACAAAATCCTATGTCTGAGGAAGGGTTGGTAGGTAGTTACTAGTACACACATTCTCCTTCTCACTCTCCAAATTAATGGCTGAGTTGAGAGTACAGTAGGCTGGTCTTGGTCTTGGTTGCTTCCTCAGTAAATCGGCTGTGCTCTTTGTTACAGTCCTTTCTTCAGATTTCTTTTTCTTCTTCAGGTCCATTTCTGCAGCTTGCTATACCTTCTCCCTTTCCCTCTCCCTCCTTTTCTCTTCCTTCTCCCTTTCCCTCTCCCTCCTCTTCTCTATAGTGATTGCTTAATACTGAAACATATAACCTTTAACATATGTATGCTTTACAATTTTTTTTAACTATAAAAACTGTACTAATAAGTAATATAGTAGATTATAGTACTTTTTATATATATAGTTTTGATTTAATTATAATAATTTTAATTCTTAATATTTTCTCTTAAAATTATAGAATATTATAGTAAATATATCAAGAATACTAGTACCAAATTTTTATATATAGTTATAATAGTAATTATTGTAATAAAAAATTCGTAAGTTATAACTATAAACTCTGAATTATAGAAAGTAGTAAAATTAGACTTAAAATTGTATTCTTAATAAGTAACTTAATACTTAACTATTAATTATATAAAAAATATATAGTAACTACATATAATATAGTACTTATTCTCAAAATTTCAGCTACAAATAATGTCTCCTTAAATTAATATTAGGTGTGTTGTGTGTGGGAAAAGTTTCTGTTTACTAAATCAGTACTGATCATCAAAATTCTAACATTCCAACACCAATATCTCAGCTTCAACTCATTTTTTTTTGCTCAAATTTCGTATTTAAGTTATATTTACTGTAGGCTACCTGTATGTAAAATTTCAAGAAAATTTACTAAGAATTGAGGGAGGTATTGTACAACTGAGTGT
>NW_006760729.1:0-3653 GCF_000271605.1 Fomitiporia mediterranea MF3/22
TTATACACTAAATTCAGAATCTAGTAACTAGAAAAAGAGTAATATGGAGGGAACAAGGAAAATCAACCTAAAACTGCTAAAGTTTTCAGGACAGAAAGGGGAAGATCTAGAAGTGTTTAAAACAAATCTGACAATACACTTTAGACATTACAACATTACAAATAATTTGGATAAAGTAGAAACAGTAATCCTATACTTAAGAGGGAAAATAGTAAGTTATATGAATAGAAAGGTAATATCATTTGTGACAGAAGGAAAAAGCTTAGTTCCAGAAATCTGGAAAGATTATAATACATTTTTAACTGATCTAAGAGAAGCAAGTGGAAAATACTATGATTCTATAGAGACAGCTCAAACTCAAATGTACAATTTGAGACAAGGAAAACTAACAATTATAGAATATAATGAAACATTCAAGAGAATATTAGTCTACCTACCTAGTAAGTATAAACTAGGAACAAATGGAAAGAATTCTGTCACAATTCATTTATACAAGAATGGATTAAACTCTAGCAAATTACAACAGTTAGTTACTATCCCTAGTTATACAGAATGGACATTCAAGGAATGAACAGATACAGCTCTCAGTCTAGAGAGAGGAATAGTACACACAAAAACATTTAGACAAGAATATAAACCTTCTAGTAATTATTATGGAGTACTAATGGAAATTGACAGGATAACAAAAGGTAGGGAAATGGCATGCTTCAAATGTGGGCAGAAAGGACATATAGCTAGGAATTGTACTAGAAGAAATCCTTAAGGTAAAAGGCCAAAATATAAATCTAACAAGAGGTTCACAAAAAGGAACACAGTAATCCCTAAAGAACAGGAAGCTCACATTAATAAAGAGGAGGAAACAGAAGGATTAAGTAAAGAGGATTTTTGATCCAGAGTTTAAGGTAGTAGAGTCTTTAAACTCAGGTGTAGAGAAAAAGGTAAAAGAAACTCTACAAGAAAAGCAACCAACAAAAATCTACTAGACAGTACAAGTAGTACTCTATCCAACCTGTAAAGCAATTATATTATATAGAGGATAGTAAACAACAATTAAGGCCATGTTTGATTCAAGTACAGGATTAAGCATATTATTACCAAAGATAGCTAAAGCCCTCAAGTTAAAACTCATAAAGAATGACAAACCTAGGGTAATTGTCAGAAATGCTAATAGTACAATTAATAAAGGAGGATGGAAATACAATGCTTAGGCATGGTTAAATACTAGAATTAGTAATGGATAGTTCAAATTTGTAATAATAGACACTTATAATAATAAGTGTTTATTAGGATCTGACTATTTAAACAAAGTAAAACCTTTGTTTAATTACCAAACAGGAGAAGTCAGAAGTAGTACAGGAAAGATTAAACTACTAGGCAAAAGTTGGGAGAAGAAAAGGAACCAAAACAGAGAGAAAAATGTAAAAGAATACTCTCAAATTAGAAGTATGAAGAAAACCAAGACAAAGAAGTTTTCCCACAAACCACTTATACTATCAGATTCAGAATCAGATAGTAGTAGATTAGAAAGTCTTTGGTTTCCAGAAAAAGAAAGATATAGTAAAGGAAAAGCTTCTATAACTCCTATTCTAGAATATATAACACTTGTGACACCTATTAAAAGCTTAACAACACAGGAATTGTAATAGAGCCCTTCAAGAAGTATACTAGACATACAACCAGAATCTAGTATAAGATTATATTCATTAGACAAAGATATAGATACAGATAAAGAAATAACTACTTTATTAGACAAAGTAACTATTTCTGAAGAACAGGTAATGTTACTAAAAATACCTCAATATCAGGAACCCCTTCTTTCTAGACATAATGTAAGAATGGTTACCTTTAGAGTAGACAAGAAATTTGTAGACCTAAATATAATGTATAAAACAAGACTAGGAGAAGAGCAAATACAAAAGGTAAAAGAAAAAATGTAAAACATTACATTATATGATGAATATGTTAAAAGGAAAAGGGGAGAAAGTATAGGAAGTACACCTCTACTTATAAAGAAAAGAAGGTCAGGAACTCTAGAACTGTCTGTAAAGAGGATGAATCTAGCATTCTATTAGTTAACAGAAACTAACAAGCAAGAGGAGTTAGGAGTGCTCTAACAAAAATTATCTTATTAAACTAGTGAAGAACAGAAGCTTAGAAAACAGTTAAACAAAGTCTCTAGTATAGTACAGAAAGCTTTACAAGAAAAGGCAAAGGTACTAAACAGATCAGGAATAGGCTCAGAAAGAGATAAAAAGGAATTAGTGCTAAAGGAATTATAGGATTACTTAGACAGGTTTGATAAAGATCAAGCAGATAGATTACCAAAGCATTCCAGATGGGACATGGATATAAAATTAAAGGAAGGAGCAGAATTACCTAAAATGTGTCTAGTATACTCTCTAACTCCTGTAGAACAAGAAGCAGTAGAGGAATTTATACAGGAAAACTTAAAGAAAGGATACATTAGAGAAAGTCATTCTAAAATTGTATCACCAGTATTCTTTGTAGGCAAAAAGGATTCAGGAGCAAGGATGGTTATAGACTACAGGAAATTAAATCAGATTACAGAACCTGATCCATTTCCTATACCTATAATACACACACTACTAGACTATTTAAAGGAAGCAAAATGGTTTACAACTCTTAACCTTAAAAGTAGATATAACAACATTAGGATAAAACAAGGACAGGAATACTTACAAGTCTTTAGAACACATAAAGGATTGTATAAACTACTAGTAATACAATTTAGAATGATGAATACACTAGCAGTATTTTAGAGAGCTATGAATCAACTCTTTGAAGAATTAATAGGTAAAGGGATAGTAATATACTTAGATGATATTATTATCTATGCTCAAACACAAAAAGAGCTATTAGAGCTAACCAAAAAGGTACTACAATTATTAAGGAAAGCAGACTTTTACTATAAACTATAAAAGTGTTTCTTTAATAAACAGGAATTAGACTACTTAGGTTTTGTAGTCAATCAAGATAGACTAAAAGTAGATCCTTACAAGATAAAAGTTATATTAGAATGGCTTAGACCTCTAACAAAGAGAGACATTAGGAAAATACTAGGATTCTTTAATTTCTACAAGAAATTTGTAGAAGACTATTCTGGAAAAGTAAAACCATTATTAAGTTTACTATCACAGAAGAGAACTTTTACATGGGGAGACACTCAAGAAGCCTCTTTTAAAGCTATAAAAGAAGCATTTGCTAAGGTACTAGTATTAGTAAGGCTAAACCATGAAAAGCAGTTTGTAGTAGAAACTGATGCATCAGACTTTGCATGCTCAGTAATACTATCACAAGAACAAGAAGATAAAGAACTACATCCTATAACTTATTATTCTTCAACTTTTAGTAAACAGGAGAGAAATTATGTAGCACCAGATAAGGAACTATATACTATTATAAAAGTATTAGCAAACTGGATGTAAGGATATGTAGAATAGCCTTACATGAGGAAGATTCTCTTCTTTACCAGCACACTCAATACACTGACTGGGGTAATCAGTAATCGAGTGTTGAGAAGGGGAAAAGAATCCCCTAACCCTTAGCCCAAAGACTCTTTATATACAGTTACATGTGTAGTGGATACAAGTAGTATTATGAGATGATTAGTCCATTAACAGACAAACCACAAG
>NW_006760730.1:0-3652 GCF_000271605.1 Fomitiporia mediterranea MF3/22
CATTTAAACATGTATAAGACAACACATTACATTTACTAACAGTAACAAAATACATTAGTTACTTAGTATTAAAATAAGCTGAGATAGACCTCAACAAATGATTAGCTTACAGCAAAAGCATTATATTGAAAGTATAATCAAGCATTACCACTTTGAAAACGAAAAGGCACTACAAACACCTATTACTCCTGGAATAGATCTATCCAACAATACAAACAATATGTACAATACAAACGAAAGTAATAATGAAACAATACTATACATGAATATGGTAGGATTGTTAAGATATGTTGCAGATTGCACACAGCCAGACATATCTTATATTACTGGGCAATTAGTGTGCTACTTACAAAAGCCCTAAATGTATCACTACAAAGTAGTGAAACATTGCTTTGTGTATTTAAAATATACAACAAATTGTTGGCTTCAACTTGGAAGCACAAACACCTTAAAACTATGAGGCTATTGTAATGCAGACAGATGAATGACAGAAGGACATAAAGTAATAAACAGCTACATCTTTCAATTAGCTAAATCAACCATATCTTAGTCAAGCAAACAGTAAAACCTGGTACTACTATCTGTTTATGAAGCAGAGTTGTAAGTGCTAGTGTATACTACTCAAGAAGCCATTTGGCTCAAACGATTTGCTAAAGAAGTACTGTAGACTGAATCAGCACCCATTACAATTTATTACAATAATTAAGGTGTAATAAAGACTGTAAAGTCTGACAAAATAATGTACAACACTCACACTAAACATCTTGATTTACAAAAAGACTTTGTGCAATGTTACATTCAAAACAATTACATCAATGTATACTATGTTCAATCACAGAACCAATTAGTAGACATCCTTACAAAGGCTCTCCACATCCTACAGATCAAGTATCTAAACAAACTATTAGGCATACAGTCTTAGTTCTTAATTAATGCTTGAAGGGGAGTATTAGATTGTGCTCTGGATTAGGAAATCCCTAATTGCCTTATGTAGAGTTACTACACTTGGAATGTCTTAGGGTATTGGACTTCACTATGTAGTATATAAGGTAGACACTTGCTTAATGTCTTAATAAGAGAGAGTACTTAGGGCACTCCTACTATGCTTGTTAAAAATAAATGTGAAATACATACAGACAAACAATTAACAAGCAGATATATTAACTAAAGTACTACATGTACTACAAGTCAAACATCTTACCAGTTTACTCAGACTAGTAAGAGTTTGAAGGAGAGTATTATAAGATGATTAGTTTATTAACAGACAAACTACAAGACAATAACTTCATAATGTCTCAGTTAGAATACATACAATATAAGGACAAGAGACACTGAGTAGTCAATTGTCACCTCACCCCTTGTCTATGTGTGCCCCCCTTAAGTATTCCCTCTCAACAGTGCCTGAAACAATGTCCTTAGAAGCTCTGTCAACAATAATATAGTAAAGTAATGTCTAGAGAAGGGTTGAGCAAGATGTGGATAAATATTGAACAAGTATACAATAACATACCTCCTACATGTATAGTTCTATACTATAGTAAGAAATTCCTTCCCAGACTTACTGTTCAGCAAGGTGGGAGGCATATACTGACAAATATAACTTTCTTACAAAACTTAGTTATTAAACACACTAATCTTGGTAAACTTTCCAAAGGTTGCCAGCTTCCCAACTGCTAAAGAAAGAGTATTGTTGATAGTGTTAATTGACAGGCTAGTACTTGACACAATAATCAGAAAAGATGTAGCAGCAAGCCACAATTTAATAAGAGGATTCAGAATAGGGTAAGTTTTCCCCAGCTCCTAGTACAATTCAAATGTGTTTGCCAAAGATGCTGCTACTATCTGTGCCTTGTCAAGGACAAGGAAGAAGCTGCTATCCAGCTTAAAACGTTTAGATAATCCTTGTAAGTGTTTGTGGATCTTATTTGAATCTATTATAATAAAGCTGTTACTAGTATTATTAAGGATCTTTGTCAGATCCTTGAATACATTGTATTCCAAAATTCCTCAGGAATTCAATTACAATGACAACCAGTGTAGCTTGGCCTTGTTAGGGTCTTTATCTTTATCCTGCCAAACAGTACAGTATGTTGTTAAGAACCATTCAAAAATAATGACACATGTGATAAGAATCTAGTGTAAGAAACATGTAACAATTTCACAGTTTTGACAATATACAGGTTCCAGCTGTACATAGTTATTATCAAATTCACCCTTAGGATGCTCACAGAAGCCTTTACTTTTGGGAATCCACTTGAATATTACATTGTGAATATCTGTGAATCTGAGCCAAAGGTTTGTAGGATCAGTTAGAGTTGTAAAATACAAGCCCTATTTCATAGCTAGGAGTTCAAGTAACAGTTGAGTCTTTCTACTTCCAGATGTGTTAATTATTATTCTGGATAGGATGTGACAACATGTGTAAGATGAACAATAGGATCAAGTAGAAGAGATGTACTTTAACAACCTATCTCTCAATTATAAGATGATTTTTGTGTCAACAACACTATCCTCTAGATTGTGGAGAAGCAATGTAGGAAACCCTTCCACCTAAGGAATTTTAAGTTCCTTAATAAATTGAGTGTATTCAGGGCTAACACCCTGTAGGGCTTGCTATGTGTCCTACCACAGTACACTCTTAAGATGCTTGTAAAGTCAACCCTCCAGATTTTTCAAGAACTCATTAACTATGCCTGTCATTTTACTGTCATCTCTGTAGCCTTCTGTAGAAGATGACACCCTAGCTGTACATACAGATTAGTCAAACTTGTAAGGAACCAGCCTATTAGATTGTACTCTGGATTAGGAAATCCCTAATTGCCTTATGTAGAATTACTACACTTAGAATGTCTCAGACTATCAGACTTCACTATATAGTATATAAGGTAGACACTTGCTTAATGTCTTAATAAGAGAGAGTACTTAGGGCACTCCTGCTACACTTATTAAAAGGTTATAAGCCTTAGTGCCTATTGAATGTCCCTACACACTCACTCTTACAGAACACCTTTGCCTCCTACTAGACTACCAAGCCCAAGACCTCCCTCTCCCCCTAAACTCATTATAATGTTGTCTACAACACATACCTTTGTTAATACTATAATGAAGGACTCTAACATTACAAAGTTCTTTGAGGGAACAGAAAGTTGGCTAGTGTGAATGGATACAAGATATGGTGCTTACACATACACAGTACACTTGCTGCCATAATACTCTTAGACCATCTAGAGTATGATCCCCCTTCCTCTGATAATGCTGACATACACACAGGCAATGTTTTGTATCATTGTATAACAAAAACAATAACTGATACAATTTATACAAACTTCACAACACATACAAGTGTTAGAAGTCTTATGAAGGTGCTTTCTGAACAATATAACATTCAAACAACAATGACACATACTATAGACATATTTACATTGTTTACAGTAAAAAGGCATGTATTACAGTTTGATAAGATGTTAGACAACATTGAACAAATCTACAGACAGTTGTCTACACATAATAAAGCCCCTAATAACAATATGTACATCTCAGTAATTAACCTTGCTACTCCTTGTAAGTATAGATGGGTAGCAACAATGCTAGACAGGCAGATTACTTATTATAATCAACTACCAACAATTACAGCAGCTCAGAAAGACATTCT
>NW_006760731.1:0-3651 GCF_000271605.1 Fomitiporia mediterranea MF3/22
GTATCAAAGCAAACATACAACACAATGAAATACCAAAAATACAAACAACACCTCTTGCACAATGTTATAGAGATCATCTCCACATTGACATTTGGGGACCTGCCCCAGTACAAGCTTACAGTAAGTACAAATATCTTTTTACCATTGTAGATGATGCTACACAATGGGTAACTATGCTACCTATGCAGCATAAAAGTAATGCTTTCACTGAATATGTAAAGCATACAACAAGACTATTTACACAGTACAGTATAAGAGTTAAAACTCTCCAAAGTGATAACAATACAGTGTTCCTAAGTAAAGACTTCACTACATATATTGAAAGTTAAGGAACAATACATAGATTAACAGTACACAATACACTACAGCAGAACAGAGTTGCAGAATGTATGTATAAGACTATCTTTAACAGTGTATGTATGTGTCTGTTATCAGCAAAGTTACCTATGAAATTCTGGGTATATACAGTACAATATCAAATGTTTATTCATAACAGAACACTAAGAGTTGCTATTAAATTTGCAACACTATATTACAAACAGTATAATGAATATTATCAAATAGATAATATACAAGAATTCAGCACATATTGTATCATACAGAACGAATGAATGCATAAACTACAACCTAGAGGCCAATATGTATGATGGCTAGGTTATGATACTGACAGTAAAGGTCACTTAGTGTGCCATGATAATAAAGTTACTGTTGAACACAACATACAATTCATAGACAAACCAATGTCTAGGATTGAAGGGGAGAATAATCATAACAGTGATACATCAAACAATAATGAAACTCTCCCTAATAACAATAATAAAGATAAAGAACCTGTCATACAATACTCTACACAAGAGCAAAGACCAGCTAAACAAACTATAGGTTTAAATTACAAAGACAATATAAACCTAGTTATGTATCTAACAGAATTTAACAAATTCCTCAACAAAATCTATAGTGATCCATTAACATATTACAATACTATAACATGCATAGACAAAGAACAGTGGATCAAAGCTATGAAGGATGAAATACAGTCACTTCAACAACAAAACATATGAATATATGCTATCCCCCCTACAAACACAAATATAATTGGAACAAAATTTGTCTATAAAATTAAAAGACTGGCTAACAGCTGAATAGACAAATACAAAGCACAATTTGTAGTGCAAGGATACACTCAAAAGAATGGAATAGACTTCTATTCTGACAACTTATTTGCCCTAGTAACAAAACTATCAACAGTACAATTATTGTTATCTTGGGCAGCATCTAAGAACTATGAAATACATTAGATAGATGTAAAATCTGCATATCTTTACAGAGAACTAAATGAGGACGAACTCATTTATGTGAAACTGCTGCCAGGCAGGCTACTTATGGATATTAAACCTGGACAGGTGTTACACTTAAATAAAGTGTTATACAGATTGAAACAAGCAGGTAGATGATGGTACAAGAAGATTACCAAACTACTGCTTAAGATTGGATTAGAACAAGCTAATTACAATCACACTGTATTTTATAAGAAACAAAATAATAAAACAATTCTTGTAACATTTATGCACATTGACAATATTATGATTATTGGCAAAACTATTGCTATAATAACAGCATTTAAACATGCATTAAGACAATATGTTGCATTTACTGACAGTAACAAAATACATTGGTTACTTGGTATTGAAATAAGCTGAGATAGACCTCAACAAACAATTAGCTTACAGCAAAAGCATTATATTGAAAGTATAATCAAGCATTACCACTTTGAAAATGAAAAGGTGCTACAAACACCTATTACTCCTGGAATAGATCTATCTAACAATACAAACAATACATACAATATGAACAAAAGTAATAATGAAATGATGCTATACATGAATATAGTAGGATTGTTAAGATATGTTACAGATTGCACACAGTCAGACATATCTTATATTACTGGGCAATTAGTGTGCTACTTACAAAAGCCCTAAATGCATCACTACAAAGTAGTGAAACATTGCTTTACATATTTAAAATATACAACAAATTGCTAGCTTCAACTTGGAAGCACAAATGCCTTAAAACTATGAGGCTATTGTGATGCAGACAGATGAATGATGGAAGGACATAAAGTAATAAACAGCTATGTCTTTCAATTAGCTAAATCAACCATATCCTGGTCAAGCAAACAGCAAAACCTGGTACTACTATCTGTTTACAAAGCAGAGTTGTAAGCACTAGCATATACTACTCAAGAAGCCATTTGGCTCAAACAATTTGCTGAAGAAGTACTGCAGACTGAATTAGCACCCATTACAATTTATTACAATAATCAAGGTACAATAAAGACTGTAAAGTCTGACAAAATAACATACAATGCTTGCACTAAACACCTTGATTTACAAAAAGACTTTGTACAATGTTATATTCAAAACAATTACATTGATGTATGCTATGTTCAATCACAGAACCAATTAGCAGACATCCTTACAAAAGCTCTCCACGTTCTGCAGATCAAGCATCTAAACAAACTATTAGGCATACAGTCCTAGTTCTTAATTAATGCTTGAAGGGGAGTATTAGATTGTGCTCTGGATTAGGAAATCCCCAATTGCCTTATGTAGAGTTACTGTGCATGGAATGTCTTAGACTATTGGACTTTACTATGTAGTATATAAGGCAGACACTTGCTTGATGTCTCAATAAGAGAGAGTATTTGGGGCACTCCTGCTACACTTGTTAAAAGTAGTAATGATGCTAGACAGGCAGATTACCTATTATAATCAACTACTAACAGTTACAGCAGCTCAGAAAGATGTTCTGATGCCAGTTAAGTTGATACACAAATTACAAAACACATATACTGAGTATCATTCTCAGTACTCTCAAACAAAACAAGATACTGAACAAGACAGCCTACAAACAAAAGGCAAAAGTGTAACTAAAGGCAAAACAAAGCCTTATAATAAAGTTAAATGCTACAACTGTAATAAGTACAGGCATATGTCAAAAGACTGTCAAAACCCTCCAACAAGTAAAACAACAGAAGCTTGAAAGAAAAAGTATAGACAAACAGCTACTGCTTCTACTACTACTACTACATTGTCTCAACCTGTACTTAATGCAACAGTATTCATTAGAGACAATAATGAAACAGTATTCATTGAAGACATTAATGAAATGCTAATGCTAGAGTCTACAATTGTAGAAGCCTTAGTATCAAGTTCTAGCAGCTTACCTGCTCAATCTACTCTATCCACTGCGTCAGGAAAAAGGTACCAGTCATTTTTAATCTTATATGAGTATATAATATGTAAAATATCAATAATATGTAAAACGTCATATACTGCTTTCCCTCGGCTGAAAATGTTATCTAAGATACAATAAGGTTAAATAAGTCAGACTAATATTATGGAAAGTAATAAGAATTATATGTTATTATAATATAAGTGTAAGATAAATACATATTATGAAGATGTATAAGAGCTTATACTGCTTTCCCCAAACTGATAAGATACTATTTTACTTGTCACTTTCTATAAGTCAAATAACATATTATATGACATTATAAGCTATTTACAGTTTTATCTAATATTTTAATTCATTATAATATAATATAAATATATTAAATAATATATATATATATATTATTGTAGTACTAAT
>NW_006760732.1:0-3649 GCF_000271605.1 Fomitiporia mediterranea MF3/22
TTCAGTACTGTATTTACTGTTGGGTCTCTACAAAATCCTAAGGTACATAGTTAGAGTCTGAGAGTTCTGAGGTAACTTCTGGATTTGTAGAAAAGGCTTCTTACTACAAATCCTGCTTGTTACTTGTTATTACTCTAATGACCTGACAGATATACTATTACTTTAGTAGGCAGTCCTTAATCTAGTGCCCTGACTTTCTGTAGGCAAAGTATACTCCTTACTTTCAGGCTTCTCTAATGTCTATCAGAACAGATTAATTACAAATTATAGGCAGATTAATTTGAGGACTCAGAACTGTTAGAGTCAGACACATGTGTAAGCATTCTGTACAGACTTAACACATTCAAGCTACAGCTTGGTTGAAGGAGATAGTGTACATCTTCCACTCAGTATAAGTGACCAGTTCTAGTATTATCCTAAGAATCTTATCAACTAGTTCTGAGTGAAGAGCTTTTTCAAGCATTCTAATGAGGACATTATTGAACCCAAGCATGAATCCTACCTTCTGGGCCAGGATATTGAACTCCTGAAAGAAGGTATTAGTAGAATGTTTGCCCTGTTACAGAGACACAAGCTTGTTCTGTACATTGTGCTTCTTATTCAGATTAATAAAGGAAGTACAGAGCTGCCTCATGAATTCCAAGTATGACTCATTGTTCTAAAGTCAAATCAGGCTTCCAATCTGATAGCCTTTGATCCAGTTCTGAGCCTAGGTGGCTGTGTTGCCTTCCTTTATAAAGGAGAGGACAAATAGAACACAATTAAGATCTGAGAATAGATTGGTCAAAGTAGTAGCCATGTATAGTTCAACTTGGTGCTAGAAGTCCTTAAAGTACTACCTATTAAAGTCTAAAGGGTAGACTATATGTACTTTCTTTCTAGAATAGGTTACAACTTCTGGGACAATTAGAGCAGGTTCTGAGAGGGCTGGGGGCATGTAGTTGGTAAAGGCCTCTTAAATAGAGGTCTATACATATTGAGCTAGGTCTGCTTGTAACTACTAATCTAGTAGAACAGTAGGGGTAGCAGTTAGTATAGGAGCATTCATGTCTACACTACAAAGGAATTGACACTAAACTAAAAGGGGTAATGAATAGAAGAAGGGTGGCAAAAGTTTAAAAGGGGTTTAGGGAGTTTAAAATTTTAAAAATGTAGAAGGGTTGGGACAAAGAGAAGAGATTGATACAACAGTAAGTACTAATGCTTGAAATGTAGGAGAGTTGTAGGGTGGTAATAGGTAGTCTTGATCTAATGTCAGTAACAGTGTAGAGGGGACCTGAAGGCTCAGTGAGAGGACCCAGGCTACAACTATCTTACACAACAGAAATACAGGATACAAGTACTAGAACATAGTCAGAACTTGTAGGACAGTCAAAAGAGAGAGAGTGAGACAAGAGTAGAGTATATAGATTGAGCTTAAGAGTACAGGACTATCTAGAGTAGACAAGATCAAGACTATAGAACCAGTCTGATCTTGTACACCTATATATACTAAACTACACAAGAGTACTCAGAGAGCATGACCTACTAAGAATGATAAGCTATAAAGAATGAAAGAAAGGGAGGGTCAAAGATAAAGGTACAAAGAATGAAGGGATAGACAAAGGGTAAGAGACTATAGAATGAACAAAGAATGAAGGGGTGATCAAAGGAATGGAGTGATAAAGTAAGGAAGGGTAGTAGTAAGAGTCAGTGTGTATACAGTCTATAGACAGTACTCCTGAGGGACAGAAGTCTTAAGTTCTAGTACAGAAGAGTGTAGAACCCTTAGAATTGAAGGTACAGGAGTAGAGAATCATAACAGTTCTGGTTTAGAACTGTCCCCTAGTACAGATGTCTCCTATGATTAAGGAAGAACAGGGATTGTCCTGTTGTAGAGTGTTGCTAGTTATTGTACACAAATTCTGTTAGAGCTAACCATTCAGACTAATCTGATTACTGATAATTAATGAACATTCAGAGGTAGAGCTCAATCTTCTGATTGACTTACTCAGTTTGACTGTCAGTCTGTAAGTGATATGTAGTAGAAGGGTTCCCTTGAATTCTGAGAAGTGTATACAAGTCCTGTATGAATTTTGACTCAAATTGTGGTCTACAATTGTGAATGAGCTTCTAAGAGAGTCTGTACAACTGGAAGACATAATCCTGATAGATACACACTATGCTTTTAGAAGTGAGTTCTGTTCAGGTCAGAATTGTGTAGACTTGTTTAGAGAATCAGTTGACAATCACACAGATAGTGTTGTAACCCTGAGACTCAGGTAGCTTACTAATCAGGTTTACTAAGACTTCTTCCTAAGAGTGATCTGGGATTCAATACAGATGTAGAGGAGCCCAAACCCTTGTCTGGTAGACTTTAGTCTGTTAGTACATATTGTAACCAGTCATATACTTTAGGATTTCCCTCTACATTCCTGGCCACTAGTAGTTCTGAGTAATGAGTTCCTGTGTTTTGTGTCAGCCTAAATGTCCTACAGTCAGATTGTTGTGATGAGCTCAGACAATGTCCTCCTACAGCTTCTGATCCTTTGGAACATACAGTTGGCCTTCCTAGTAAACCTGTCCATCCTCATCCTCCTCCTAATCCCTAGCCTGCTTCTCTAACTACTTTACTACAACCTGGTCCTGTGTGTGTCTCAGAGCTTACTGTATGTAGGTGACAAAGTTGACATCCTTAGATTTGAGTCAGATCTCTTAGATTGTCTTAGACACAAAACAGGAATTGTCTAGGAGAACAAGATTTTTGTTATTATTCTCCCCCCTTTCATAACTTGCTTGTCTTAAGAGTAAATTAGCTTTCATTATTTGTGTTCCAGGTTTGTGAGTCAGTACAAAGTTAAAGTCCTACAGTTCTAACATCCAGCAGGCTTAGTAGTGGTTGAGCTTCTGAGGTGCCTAGAAGTACTGGAGATTAAGGTGATCACTCCAAATCTCAAACTTCTGTACAGTACTGAGGAGATATTGACACTACTCCTCTAGGGAACAGACAATTGTAAGGAGTTCCTTGTCATAAATAGGGTAGTTCTGTTCTGTTGTAGAGAGGGATTCTGATTGGAACACTATCAGACACTACTTTCTGTCAATGAACTAGGACAGTACTACTCTATTTACAAAGTCAGAAGAGTTGGCTTTGACTTGGAACTTGTCTACAACTGTTGAAACTGCTAATACAGGCTTGCTAGTAATGGCCTACTTGAGGGACTCAAACACAGACTACTACTGATCATCCTATTACTAAGGAACATTTTTGCTGGTAAGATTGTGAAGGGGCTGGGCAATAGTACTGAAGCCTTGAATAAAGTATTAGTAGTAGTTTGTAAACCTAAGGAATGCTTGGACCTGTTTCAGGTTCTGAGGTTGTAGCTAGTTCTGAACTATAGTTACCTTTGCCAGATCCATACAGACCTCTCCTCCACCAATTACAAAGCCCAGATAATCTACTGACTCCTGTACAAAAGAGTACTTTACTTCTTAGAGGAACAGTTTATTATCTTAGAGCCATTATAGAACTGCTTAGATTAGTCAGTAATAGTGCTTAACTGTCTAGGTAAAGATCAGAATGTTGTTTAGATACATACTAACATACTCTGAGTCAATCAGATCTGTAAGGATGTGATTCATGAATGACTAGAATGTTGTAAGCAAGTTA
>NW_006760733.1:0-3646 GCF_000271605.1 Fomitiporia mediterranea MF3/22
TGGAGTTGCAGCTGATGACAATGAAGAACGAGTTTGATACAAAGATCATGGCTCTGAGGCAGGGTATCAACTTCTTAGCCATGGCAGCAGAAGCCTCTGTAGATAGTAGGGTGGAAGAGTTAGAGTAGGAAATAGAACAGGGTAGAAAGTAGAGAAATAAAAGTCCAGTTTTGTTTTTATGAAAAAAACTGGAAACATAAGGAATAAACAGAATGGAACAGAAATGGATGGAATGGATAGGAAAATAGATAAAATTAGAGAGTTAAGAGGAATGGAATGGATGGATGGATATTTTTATGATTTATGTATAGAACTAGTGGAATAGGATGGGAATAGGTGGAAAAGAATCATAATTTGTATAAAGGTTTATATGCTTATAGAATGTTGTATAGGCTTTTTGCAATTTATTGTAAATGAGAAGGAATGTAACAGAAGATCAAAAGTATGTGAATATAAAATGTAACAAAGCATAGGGAACTGTGGTAGAACACAGTATTTACAGATTTACACAACTGTTAGGTGTTGCTGGTAGGGAATCAATCCCTATATTTTAGTTTCCAGTACAAGACTGGGAGGGTATATTGAAAAATTGTGCATTCTCAAATCAGGAGTCTGTGACTTCTGCACTTGGTTCTACTTCAAGCATAGTATCTGAAGCACAGTTGTCTAGATCATCTGTATCCTTGCAACTAGTCCTGTACAGTTCTGCATCTTCCAGTGTTAGTTCTACAGCCTTAATGAGATGTAAGATAGGAACTGTTAAATGTGAATACAGAAAATACAGAATTAGGCAAAATGCTGCAATACATAACTTGGCCACTGCTCTGTCCAATTCTGCTACAACATAAGTGTTTCCTTTCATTCTTCACACTACTATGAACAGTCCAAGGTATTACAGTTTCATCTTTCGTCCTAAGTCATTGCTCACTTTTGAATTGTGGATTAGCACTAGTGTACCTGGAGCAAAGTTGTAGTCCTTGATCCGATTACAATTGACTTCTGCAAAATGCTTTGCATATCTTTCACAGGTGTTCCAAACACATTCCATCATTTGTGTAAGGTTGTCTGGTCTCTTCTGCAATTGTTGTGCTTGTATTACTACCAGTTCCTCTGTTGTTAGTAGTGATCCTTCAGGTGGAACCAAATACATTGCCTTGTTCAGGTCAAACAGTAATATTGGCTCTACTCCATGAACAAGGTAATAAGGAGAATATCCAGTTGCTTTCTGAATTGTAATCCACTCTGCCCAGAACACAGAATGCATGTACTTATACCAATGTCCAATATTGTCTCCTACTGTCTTTACAATTGCTTCCTGTACATCCAAGTGTTTCTGCTCAATAATTCTGTTTGTGCAGGAGTTATATGTAGAAATCCGAATATGATTGATGTAGTACTGTTCTTGCAAATAGTCTAGTACTGCAACATAAGGTGTTCTGTTGTCTGTTACAAGCTCAGGACATGCCCTGTATCAGTATAGAAGTTCTTCAAAGATGAACTGTCCTATCATCCTTCTGTTCTCTGTATGAAGCATGCAAAACTCTGGATACCCTGATAACAAACAGTGTGCATGCACAATATATCAGAATCTTCCTGCTTTCAGCATAACCTTTGTATCTATGTGGATCTTTTGGAAAAGTAGCACAATCTCTAGAATACTTGGTGGAATCAGCACTTGTTGCATCTGCCAAGTCTGACATGCATGACAAGTCCTAATAAAGTACTTAATGTCTTCTGTAAGAGATGGCCACCAGAACTGATCCAGTAAACAGGCTCGTACTGCAAAGATTCCCTTGTGTCCTAAGTCTTTGTGTGCTATCCTAACCAACTCTCATCTCCTGTCCTTATCCAGCACAATCTGATGCTTTCCTTCAGGACCTTGATGCCAGATCTTATTGTTCTGTACAAAGAACTGTACTGTGTATTGTATAAATGTTAGAAAATCAGCATCTGCAATTCTGCTTGGTTTGTAGAGCAAGCCAAGATACTCTTTCACAGCCTTCAGTCTTGCTTCTTGCCTTTCAGCAGTTGGTGATTGTAGAAATCATTCTGCTGTTGTGTCCAAACCCTCAGCCTTGTTACTGTAGATACTGTGCACAACCCCTATTAGCTCTAGATTGTCACCCTCTGCTTTGTCATCTGCTCCCTCTACCTCCTCAGTTCCCACGACTCTGTAAGACTCTCCTCCAGGTTCCTGCTCATGTACTCCTTTGTCTGCTACACCTTCTACTCTTCTGTGTTCCAGATCAGGTTGTTCCAGTTTATCTTGACGTATCCAATTCCAGTTCTGTTTCAGAATAATGACTTCCAGGAATAATCTACATTACAGTCTGCCAGAACGTGTTGCCTGTAGTGTGTCCTTGTTTACTTGAAATGATTTGTCAATAATGTTGTTGTGTGTCTCCCAGCACATTGCATCTGAAACCTGGGACTGTGTTTCTATACACTTGACTAACAAGGCTTTGTGTTCTGTAGCCCTGCAAGTTTCCAGCTGATGTCTGTGTTGTATAGATTCTATTTCTGCTATGTAAAATCTGTATGACTTGTCAATCCAGTCTTTATAGGTGTTGTTGTCTGGGGGGTCTTTGGGTGCTGCTCAGCATCACAATAATCTGTCTGTACACTTGAAGTCTGATGTAGGAATGTGGCAGAACTCGAAATTGAATAGCAAAATACTAGCTATCCAGTGATTGATTGTAGCATTGGGCTGTAGGTCAGGCTTATTGATCATTCCCTTTATGTATGAAGTGTCCATTTCCACAATTAATTTCTTGATGCCTATGAGATATATGTGTGATGTGTAAAGTGCATGATAAAGTCTGAAGAGCTCTATTTTTGCTTACAAATATTGTGCTTACATTGTGTTCCAGTTAATCAATCCAAATCGATTTATTCTCTGTTTGCAATCTAGGTGCTCCTGACTGATATACTATCCTACTCTGATGATAGACAAATCTACTGCCAAGACTACTGGATACTCTGACTCATAGTCAATTAGTGTTAGTGCAGGGCAATGTAAAACTGCTTCCTTGAGTGTGTCCATAGATTTCTGTGCCTCATCATTCTAATTGAATATCAAGTTCTTTTGTGTGAGTCAATTGAGTGGTTGTGCTAACTTTGCATAATTCCGAATAAAAACATGAAGCACTCCTACTGTTCCAAGGAATCCCTGTACTTCTGTAACACTCTTGTAAGGTAGCCAATCCCTAACCTTCTGTATTTGTGATTCTTCAGCCTCTCTCCCCAAATATGTCAGCTTATGCCTAACAAATATTGCAGATTTGTTACAAAGCATTATCTTCTTTCCAGAAAACGTCCCTCCTACAGCTTTCACTCTCTGCAAAATCCAGTTTACGTCCATCAGATGCTTGTATACAAACTTCTGTATTCCCTCATTCTTAGGAAGCGTTTCCTCTGTTCTGTCTGCTGTCTCATATCTTGAGCAGGGTCCAATTACCAGAACATTGTCTGTGTATGGGTTTGTAACATCCAGAATCTTGTTGCAAAGAATAAACACTAAGTCATTATGCAGAATCTGTACTGAGTTAGTGTAACCCATTAGTAATACTGTCAAGCAAAACATCCCTAGAGGTGTCTGGAACATTGTCAGATCTCTAGACTGCTCATCCAAACTCCTCTGATCAAA
>NW_006760734.1:0-3645 GCF_000271605.1 Fomitiporia mediterranea MF3/22
AGGAAAAGGTCCAACAAAGTCTATTCCTATGCTTTCCCAAGGCCTATTAGGTACTGAGAGTAGTTGTAGTAAACCAAACAGTTTCTGATTGTTAGGTTTGCTGATCTTACATGTATGACATGAATTGTAGTAGGAATTAATGTTTATGATCATATCTTTCCACCAAACTTGTTCTCTAAGGTACAAAAGTGTCTTTCGTGGTCCTAGGTGTGCTAAAATAGAATGTACATACTCTATTACAATTTCCCTAGCATTTCTGTTGTGTATTAGAATTCTAGGTATGTAAAGTATGTACCTCTTACCCTCCTAACAAAATATGAGTCCATTTTTGACATGAAAATTCTGGAAGTGCTTCAGATCTTGTAATATCTGATTGAAGAAGTTATCCTCATAATATCTGCCTTTGAGACATTCCAGGAATTGTAAATCTGGTGAAGATTGAGCTATTATATCAGGTAACTGTGGTTTAATCAAGTTCCAGAGTTGATCAGTAGTGTTCTTTAGTACTAGAATGTTCTGATCATTAATTTCTGATCTAATATCATTGTCTGAATGTCTGTATCCTTGTGTATTACTTCTGGTGTCTGGTACGTTCACAGGTGAATTTATTTCATACAAATCTGATTGTTCAGTGTTCTGAGGTGGCATTTCCAATACCTCACTGTGTGTATCCGTTTTCTAATCTTGCTCTACATTCTCTAGTATTGTAAACCAGCTTCTAGTCCTTGTAGCAGGCCTGCCCTCTGTTTGGAGGTCTGTCTGTGAGTTTCTAGCATGTCTAGTAATTAATCTAACCTTTCTACTACACAGTCAACTTATGATCAATCCTTGAGGTAAAGTTTTCCTTACTACTACTAGTCTAGCCTCAATATATACAGTATCCTGTATCTCTAACAGTTGTGAAATGTTATTCCTGACTTGATTAATCCTTGATAGATCATTGTCATCAAGTTGTAATGTATATTCTTACTGAGATTGAGTTGTTCCTAGTAAATCTCCTGAGTATATGTATGATAACACATCTGCAAGAATGTTTGTAGTGCCTGGAATGTATTTTACCATGAAATCAAAGTCTGATATCTTCTCTAGCCATCTGGCTTGTCTTCCACTTAATACCAGTTGCCTTAGAATGTGTTCTAACACTCTGTGATTGGTATACCAAAAGAAATACATTCCTTGTAGTAGATTCTTGTGTCTTAGTATAGTTTCTACTCCTGCTAGTAATTCTACATTGTGTACTGGGTAATTCTGTTGTGCAGGGTTTAATTTTGCTGAGAAAAACACTACTATCTTAGAATCTTTCCAATCATGACCTTAGCTGACTATTCCTCCAATTCCTGAAGCTGAAGTGTCTGTAACAATGTTGATAGGTGGCACATTCTTACTATAGTCCAATACTATCCTGTGATTGTGCCTGAAATCTGATACTAGCTTTACTATTTGATCAAACGCTTGCTGTTCAGTGAATGTCCATCTGAAAAATGTGGTTTCTCCTACAATTTTTGATAAAATACCTGTAGAAATGTGTAACTGAGGTATATTGGGTACTAAATACCCTACTAATCCTAAGAAACCTTGTAACAAATCTTTATTAGTAGGTACTTTCCATTGTTGAATAGAATCGACTTTATGAGGGTCCATTCTAATGCCTTGATCATTAATAATGTGGCCTAGTATTTTCAGTTCTTTCTGGAACAATTGTATCTTATGTTTACTAAGGTAGAATTTCTCCTTGCACAATATATCAATGATAGTTCTGAGATGTTACATATGATCCTCAATTGTGTCTGAATAAATCACTAAGTCATCTAGGTAGATATCCATCCAGTCACCCAAGTAAGGCTGGAAAATGTGGTTCATTAATACTTGATAGGTGGCTCTACTATTACAATCACCTAATTGCATTACTTCACTAACCATTGTTCCATCCAGAGTGTTGAATATTGATCTGTTTACATGCTTAGGGATTATTCTAATCTGTTCATATGTGTCTTTGCTATCAATAAGCAATTTATACTTCTTGGAAGCAACTCTCCTCAATACTAATTTGATATCTGGTAAAGGAGATGATAGTTTCTTAGTATTCTTGTTACACTCTCTAAGATCAATGATGGTTCTCAATTGTATAGGGTCTTCCTTGGTCTTTCTAGGCTTTTGAAGTAGTAGTATAAGCATTGCATTTGATTCTGTAACTACTTTCCATCTTCCTGATTGAATATAGTCCTTTCTCTTGTTTTGCTATTACTCTCTCAAAGGATCCAGACAAGTTGCCCTACAGAACTTGTATTTCTTATCCTCATCTATGAGTGGTATACTATGATTAATGGCTCTGAGAGGTGGTAGAGGCATTTCTAAAGCGTCTTTGAACAAATCCACAGTATATTGTTTGATTTCTTGTCTGCATTTGTCAATTTCTCAATCATAAGTATCAATAACCTTTAATGAAACGACTGTGACTTGTTCTCCTGTTATTGGTAGAGGTATTGTGCTTTCAATCCATAGTCTAGACTCATTGAAACCAATAGAAATCCTGTGTTGGAAGAGGAACAGTGTTCCTAGTATAATATTATAGTTATCCAAATTCATAATATCAAAGTACTGTATTGTGTTTATCTCTCCATATTGTATTCTAGCATTGGTACAATAGTTTACTTTCAATCTAGAGCCTTGTACTGCCAATTGTATAGGTAGAGGTTTAGCTAATACAAGTTTCCTGATGCCTATTTGATCTGCAAACTTGGTGGACATGAAATCTGCTAATGATCCTGAATCAATTAATGCTCTTACTAATTCTCTATTGATTTTGATTGTAATTATGATAGGACATGGTATTGATCTCTTAAACTCCTTAGCATAAGCTGTAGTACACTCAATTGTATTAAAATCATTGAAGTTAGTAGTCATAGTGTGGATTTGCACAGGTAAATCATACATATATGCTCTATTTCCAGATATGGGACACAAGTCAATATTTGCCATGCTCACAACTGAATACATTGGCTCAAACAATTCAGGATTAAAGATATCCTCTATCTCTAATAGTTCCTAATGATTGTAAACGTATTTGGCTGAATATTGAGCTTGTCTAAGTAGAGAATACTATTCTCTGACATCAAATCCATTCAGAAAAGCAATCTTAACAGGTAATGTGTACTCATTTCTGTTCTCCCAATTGTCTATGATTGTAAACTGTGTATCTGTGCTTCTGAAAACATAGAATCGATTGTGTAGATACTTATTCCAAAGTCTTCTGTTGCATTTCTGGTCAAAACAGTACAGAATTCCTTCTATAAGACATCTAGTAATTCCAAAACATACTATATCATTGTATTCACTGTAGAAATGACCATTTCTGTAGATTGATCTCATTCTCCTCTGATTTCTCTTTCTAAGTTCAGCATTTACAAGGGGAATCTTCAATTCCAAAGTGTCAGAAGAGGTTTGTGGCTTCAAATCCAATTGTTCTAGACCAAATACTTGCAAAATAGTATTGTAACCAGTTAATGAATTGTAATTCTCATTCTTCTGAGTTGTAGACTCATAACTATTGTCTGGATAATGTATCCGAATAGTCATAGATTGTATTTGCAATGTAGAAGATGATGGATCCATTGTATTGTCTGCTATAAGATCCAAATCCAAGTA
>NW_006760735.1:0-3644 GCF_000271605.1 Fomitiporia mediterranea MF3/22
TAAGTGTTATGTTGAGGAACAACTTATTAATATTAAGTATGTTCAAACAGACAATCAAAGGGCAGATATCCTAACTAAATCATTACATGTTCCAAAGATCAAACACCTTACAGACTTAATAGGTCTTGTAAATGTTTGAAGGGGACTGTTAACATGTATTACAATCAATGATACAATTACAGACGCTACAGTAATGATAAGATGATTAATACACATATAAACAGAACAGACACAGAACAATGAGACATGTATTGGATACACGATACAAGACATGTATCAGATACACAATAAGTATCAGATACAAGATAATGATACATTGGATGTCTAAGACATACAGACAAATGAATAACATAAAAGCAAGCAACTTAGTAACTAAATATATATCATTATCAGGGTCTATGCCCTCATTACTTGTGTGATAACCTAAGAATACACATTCTAACAGACACTATATCCAGAGTATAATACAACACTTTAAGCTTAAGAATGAAAAACCACTACAAACTCTTATAATGCTTAGAACATACTTAACAAGTATGAATAATACAATTGATGACAAACAATTTATATAAACAATACTATACATGAATATGGTAGGATCATTATACTATGTAGCAGATTGTACTCAGCTAGATATTACATACATTACAGGCCAATTAGTACACTATCTATAATAACCAAATATGAGCTACTACAAAGTAGCAAAACATTGCTTCTAGTACCTAAAAGGAACTACAAACTACTAGCTTCATCTCAGAGGCACAAATACATTGATTATACAAGAGTACTGTAATGCTAACAGACAAATGACAGAAGGACACTCATCAATTAACAAATATGTATTCTAGCTAGGAAAGCAAACAATATCTTAGTCAAGCAAACAACAGAACCTGGTACTACTATTGACTTATAAAGCAGAGTTGCAAGTACTGGTGTACACAACTCAAGAGGCCATTTGGCTCAAACAACTTGCTGAGGAAGTACTGCAGACAGAATCAGCACCCATTACAGTCTATTGTAACAATCAGGGAGTAATACAAACCATCAAATCTGAGGAGATCACTTTCAATGCTTGAATGAAACACCTTGATTTGCAAAAGGACTTTGTCTGCTGTTACATTCAGAACAACTATGTTGACATCCTTACAAAAGCACTCTACATCCCTCAAATCAAGCACCTAATAGAACTTATAGGTCCTTGATGTTAACAACAGAATATTAGGGCTTGAAGGGGAGTATTTGACACACTGTGTTTTATGTCTCATTTACTAGTATAGCACAATGTATCTAGTATATAAGGGTGTGCATATATGTGCATATATCCAAGTGTCATTCCAAACTCCCTGTCCTAACAAATTGTCTTTCTATCAAATACCCATGTCAGGAAAAAGGTACCAGTCATTTTTAATCTTATATGAGTATATAATATGTAAAATATCAATAATATGTAAAACATCATATACTGCTTTCCCTCAGCTGAAAATGTTATCTAAGGTACAATAAGGTTAAATAAGTCAGATTAATATTATAGAAAGTAATAAGAATTATATGTTATTATAATATAAGTGTAAGATAAATACATATTATGAAAATGTATAAGAGCTTATACTGCTTTCCCCAAACTGATAAGATACTATTTTACTTGTCACTTTCTATAAGTCAAATAACATATTATATGACATTATAAGCTATTTACAGTTTTATCTAATATTTTAATTCATTATAATATAATATAAATATATTAAATAATATATATATATATTTGTAGCTAATACATGCAAAAACTACATATTAACAAAAGAGAACTACTTATGCTCAAGACCACACCTCCTCGTGCCTTTCTTCCACTGCTTCGCGAGATCGTCCCAGTATTTACATTCCTCCACAGAAAACAAACGCGATTGATTTGAGATTGTCTTGGATAGGTCGGCTTGACGTTGACGTTGTGCGACAGGATTGCCTTTTGCGATAACTACAGCCCCCGCCTCGTTCTTTCGTAAACGACATTCGCGACACAAAGGAGGAATGCATCGTGGGCCGAACGATGTAGTCTTCGTCACTACACTTGGGTCGTCGCTCGGCCCTGCAAGTTGAATTGCGTGTACGGTGAGCGTCGTGAAGTTGCGCGGATTGCAGAGGTTGCGCTTGTGAGACAGGTTGGGAGGACGACTTGCTAGGAGGGGTATTGTTAGGGTATGTGGATACTTGAAGAGAAGAGATAGATGCACCACGACTGTGTGACAAGGAAGAGAGGTGCACCGGGGTTGAGATCCGCAGCGTTGAACGAGCTGATTTGAGCTGCAGGCGAAGCCGTATCCGTGCGTGCGCGTTGCATGCTCTGACTACGTCTCAAAAAGGGAGGTGCAGTGAACCGAGTCGTTGCTGCGGATGACTGCAAAGGTGTATCTCTTGGACGTTCTGGCTCGAAGGGAGAGGGTGAAGTGGAAGGTGTGGACGGACTCGGCTTAAGAGGGGTGAGTGGTGGGCCACTGTTTCTGTGATTCATGGACGGCACTTGGGAATTTGAATGCACGCGGTGTGGGCCCATCGAGGGTGATGTCAAGCATGGAATGATAGGTGGGGAAGGAGAGTGTGCATGGGGTCGGAGAGGGGATTGCACCTTGGGAGTAGTCGTACATGGACATTGTCGTGAGTGTATGCTCGTCGATTGTTGCTTGCGCTGCAGAGTGGGAAGACATACGTGAATTATTGAAGACGTTGTTTGGCATTGGTCAACAATGCGGCATGCGCGAATGCAAATGCAAAAAGGAAGACAAAGGAGAAAAAGCGGACAACGAAGGAGAGACAGCGCAAGGATACAAGGGCAGCGGAGGGAGACAAGTTGGGATGAGAGGGATGAGCAACTATTGTGCAGGTTATTATGAAGGAAGTGGACTGGCTGCTTACGCTTTACGTTGAAGGACGGTGTAGTCAGCTGGGTGGCATCGACACAGGATCTGAGACTCAGCACAGGCATTGCAATAATGGATTGGAGAGGAAAGCACAGAGCCAGAGTGTGCTGGAGGACACTTGTGAGTGAGTCGACTGAACTGGAGAGTGGAGAGAACAAAAGCGACGACATAGTGGCAGGGCAGAGAGATACGGGAGATGGGGGTCAGAGGCAAGGAGTGAAATGCAACGTGCGTCATAAATGTTTTAAGTACAAAATTTCATGTGATACTCGAGCATTACATAAGTTGAGTCGTATTTACTGATAGTTCCTTTATGAAAAATAATCATTATAATGATAATTAAGATATTTATTAAGCTTGTAATCTTACAAAAAGAACTCCTACTTATTATAAACATTTATAAAACTTTCATACAGATTATAAGTATAGAAAATGTCTTATTATTATATTATATAATAGATATAAGTCTTTCTCTTCAAATATAATACTATTATAATACTTTTACTCTTTATATATAAGTATTAAAAGGTATGTACTCTTCATATAAGACTATTAAAATATATTTACCATATTATATTAATGAATAATACTGATAGAGCCTTTATAAGAACATATAAGACTGATTTTTACCTTATAATAGAGTTAAATACAGATAATTACTATATATTCTATATATTAAACATATTGCACTTTATAATAACTATAAGATCATATATAGATTTTGACTTTTTC
>NW_006760736.1:0-3640 GCF_000271605.1 Fomitiporia mediterranea MF3/22
CTCTTAGACAAGTAGGTTATAAAAGGGGAGAGAATAATAACAAAAATCTTGTCCTTCTAGACAATTCCTGTTTTACATCTAAGACAATCCAAGAGATCTGACTCGAATCTGAGAATGTTAACTTTGTTACTTGTATATAATAAGCTCTAAGACACACACAGGACTAGGTTGTAGTAAAGTAGCTAGAGAAGCAGGCTAGAGACTAGGAGGAGGATAAGGATGGACAGGTTTACTAGGAAGGCCAACTGTATGTTCTAAAGGATTGGAAACTGTAGGAGGACATTGTCTGAGCTTATTACAACAATCTACTCACAGGAAATTCAGACTGACACAAAACACAAGAACTCATTACTTAGAACTACTAGTAGTCAGGAATGTAGAGGGAAATCCTAAAGTATGTGACTAGTTATAATACATACTAATGAACTAAGGCCTACCTGTAATGATTGCACTACCTGTACATTTGCACAACATGTGTTGTAGGTGCTTGTAAGTGTTTTCCTTTTTGTTCACTAGACTACCCTGTATCCTACTACACATATATACACATATATAAAGGGTTTTCAAGCTAAGGGTTAGGGGATTCTTTCTCCTTCTTGGTGCTTGATTACTAGGTTATCCCAGTCAGTAGTTGAGTGTGCTGGTAAAGAGAGAATCTTCACATAAGGCTAGTATACCTATCCTTACACATTTTTGACTGAACCCACCTTTCCATAAACCTGCTAGGCTTTGACAACCAGAACTGAGGGCTTGATCACTCTAATACGTTCCTCACATTGCCCAGTACTCCTTTGAATTCAAAGAAACAAGTGAGTAGTTTGCAAATCTAAATTAGAAACACATATACTCTCACTATAGCTACTAAGATACTCAGAATGCTTGAGGGACACAAACAGATTGTTCCCCTCAATGTAGAGAGACCTCCTTGTTGATATTGTAAGAGGCAAGCATCATTCAGAAGTGCTAAAGAGTAGCTTTCCCTGAATGTAGAGAGATTCGAAACAGTACACACTACAGATTTCGAATTAACAGAGCATACAGACAATGGACAACAAGATTATCCATTGAGTACTGAACACAATGTGGCCACCAAGCCTTAGCAGACAATTCTGGAAGGGCCCCCAAGTTCAGAAGTCACTATTAACATGCTAGAGAATAAGTCCTTGTCTGTTGTAGGCTGGAGGCAATCTAATAACCCTTTTCCAGGTGATAAGTCCTTGTCTACACTAGGCTGAAGGCACTCTAATGAACTATTACATACAAGTAATGTAGAACAAAGGCATGTACCTGTACTAGTACATATTGTTAGACTGATGCACACTGTAGAGCAGACACTAGTGAGTACTTACCTTACTAGGCTCACAGAAGTAGATAATAGTAGTACAGAGAGTGTAAACACTCAGGAAACTGGCATCAAGGATTCTGTCAGTAAGAACAAGAGTATCAGTAAAGGAACAATACTTTCCTTACAGTAGGAAACGTTCTAGAAGGCTAGAAAGACATTCAGAAACGTCCCTAGGCCAGAGACACTGAAAGCCATGAGTAGGCTAGCCAGTCCATTCAATCAAGGAATTGATATTGAGGAATTGAACAAGAGAACTCATAAGTATGATAGTATGCATCAGGAATATGAAGGAAACATTGATTTGAACACAATTGATCCATCTAAACTAACTGGAGACAAGTTAGCTAAATGGATGTATCAGAAAGTACATTATTGACACTCAGAAGCTACTAAGGGAATGCCCAAACAATTGGAAGATGCTCCACTGTTTGAAAGCACACGTCCTTAGAAGAAAGATCCAGGTAAACCTGTACCTAGTAATAAGAAAAGTGTAAGAGCAAATAAAGGAAAAGCTCCAGATATTTGTAATTACAGTCAGGTAGAACTAGACAGTTCCAGTGAAGCAGATTCTGATGTACAAAGAATGTATTTTCAGGAGATAGAGCACAGACAAAATGTGGAATCAGGACAATAGAATTTCAGAAATGAAAGTTATAGTAAGGCTCCCAGAACTCCTCAGGAATTACCAGTTTGTTTCAAGCAAGAAACGTATTGCCCTAAGATAGAAAATCAAGGCAAGGACACATACTACAGATACAACACCCTAGCAGGGCAAGGAGACACATTACAGAATAAAATACCTGCATATATGTACTATCATACTGATGTTTAAGGATTGACACATACACCCAGTGTGAAACACAATATTAAAATGAACAGACTGAACCCAGACATGAAACTTACAGTTCTGGATGCCTCTGATGACAGTAAAGACGAATCAGAAACTGTGAAAGGCAAAGAGAGCAAGGAAAAGAATTTCCACCACAGTTCTGTACCCTCTATCAAGTGTAGCACAGATAGGAATAGCAAAGGCCACAGAAAAAGAACCACACAAGATACTGCTGAGCTACAAAGCTTGAATACACTGCAGACAAATAGATTCACATCAGTAAGACCCTCAGACAACCTTGCAAGAAAGAGTTATGTGAATTGTGTGATACAGAGAGTAGAAATTGTAAAAAGGTAGGATCCTGACTCAGACTCAGGCAATAGCTCTTCAGATTCTTTGGATTCGAGCAGATACTCAAGTTCTGACAATGACAATGATAGTAATGCATTATTCAAACCTACAGACATTGATTCAAGCGACTCTGAAGGTACTAAGAAGTGTAAAAAGCTTGCTAAGAGGAAATAGAACAAGGAACTTCTGAAATTAAAGATACAGATGTAGAGCACAAAACCTATCGTTCCTACAGTTTATTCAGGTGAACCTAACCTTCAAAGATACACCAAGTTTGTCATGGAAGTCAATCAGTACATGAAGCAATCAGGTTTACATTATTTCCCTAAAGAACAAGTGAGAGTACTACCTAATTTCATTAAAGGACAAGCTATAGACTTCTATCTACAGAAAATAGGCATGAACGAATCTCAATGGACCTTATCACAATTCTTTAAAGGTCTAATGGACTTTTGTTTCCCATCTAACTTTGCAGAAATGCTTAGGAAAGAGTTTAATACAATAAAACAAGGACACAGAGTCATACAGGAATATTTATACAATCTAGAAATGAAAGCAATCAATCTAGGCAATATTTCTGATAGAGATTTAACCAGGAGAGCATAGGATGGACTTCATTCTAAGTATTAAAGGCAATTATGGTTGGATTGTTTGAATCCAGACACAGTTTTGTATGAAGAATTCAAAGACAGGCTTGAGAACATTGAAAAAGCAAATGAAGCTGTTGGAATTAAATGGCATACAGATACTAGAGATTGATTCTATCCTCAGAGTAACAAAGAAGACCATTGAAAAGACAGATGGAAGAAGAACAACCAGAGGAACTACAGGAATAACAATAAGAATTGACCAAAGGACAGGAATTATGATTATAATCATAATAATTGTAACAGGCAGTGCATACAGTCTAACAGTGTAAGTCCTAAAGAGAAAGACTGATCTAAGGACTACAAACCGAAGTACAAAGATACCAGGCAGAATAAGCAAGAGAACAGTAAGAAGACTTATTCTACAGGCATGAAAAGGTATTCACAAGCTGAATTAGACAATATGAGAGCTAAAGGACAATGTTTTATCTGTAAACAGACTATGCATTTAGCTAAAGATTGTCCTAC
>NW_006760737.1:0-3637 GCF_000271605.1 Fomitiporia mediterranea MF3/22
GTTATGTTTGTTAATTGATTGTTTCTGATACATCCTGAGTAACTATATGATCTGTTGCATTGTTTCTTTAATAGCCAACATAGTTATCTGTTGTAAATCATTACTAACGTGTGTTCATATTATTTATTATTAACAATGTTATTGTGAATTGTTGCAATTGTAGTATTGTGTATATATATGTGTATGTTATGGCTATTGTTCTTTGCTTTTTCTTTTGCAAAGAATGATGTATTGTAACACAATCTGTATATAAGTGATATATTGGATTATGTTTAATATAATTGTCTCCTAGCATTCTTTAGTTAATCTAGTACTATGTACAATTGTAGTATTTGTTTGACGTTTTATTTGTTAATTGGTTTGCTAGGTAAAACGTTTTATATATCAGTTTTATTTTATTTTATTTGAATCATTGTATAGATATACCTATTAGTATCTATCTAATGTATTTCATAGTATTATAATACTGTTCACACTTGTATTAATCACACAGTGAGGGCAAATTAATTGTTTGTACAAGAATCGATTTAATAGTTTTATTTAATTATATGTATGTACTCTATACTTGTTTATATAGTTATTATCTGTGTATTGTTCGGTTGTAGTTGTGAATTATATTGCAATTATATTCATATTATCATATAGATATATTATTTATTGTTTTATGTACGTTCTGAAGTATTATTTTTGTTATTCATCACTTTTATCCATGAACTATAGTCTGAATTAGTGAATTATTTCGTTATATGATGTGATAATTGTCTGTATATTATTTATTTTTGTATTAAACACTGTTAAGTTAATTATATTATTATATTAATATTATTCACCAAGTATGAGCATTTGTTTTGTAGTAGAATCATTATTTATTTAATGTTGAAGTTCAATTACACATTGTGTTGACTTCCATTTAGTTCTGATCAACATAGTTTTGCTTTGTACTGAATGATTTACCTTTATGATCTGTTATGTCTGTCTGTAACTTCTATTACTTAGTCAGTACTTAGTCTGTGAATTTCGTTATTCTATTTTTCATAGTGTCTGTAGTGTTATACTTTCTGTTCTGTTGTTTATATTTAGTTATTAATTTTTCGTGCATATTATCCATTTTCTCCCCTTCAATTCAAGAAGGTATTTCTTCAAAGAATTGGATATTTCTTTAATTGTTTATTAATCATTGTTATAATATAATATTTATATATATAATAATTGTAATTGCTTTTATGGTTTGATTTCTAATTATTAGTATTTTAAAGCAGTGTGTAATGTTTGTTATGTTCTATAATGAGTAATTTAAATGTTATTACTATTATATCTTTGTTACTGTTAATGTTTGTCAACTTATATAATGTGTATTTTGTTCATTATAGTAGATAAGTACACATTATGTATAATATACAAGTTTTGTTCACACTCATTATCTTTTATTAATTATTGTTCATAATTATGAATGAATATTTTGTTTTTGTGTTGAAAACATATAGTAATTCGTTTGTTTCTGTATAATATTCGTTTAATAATGTTATAATTATTATTTATGTAGTGCTTTTAGTAAATGTGCTGAGTTCTATTAAGTATGCTCATGTCTGTTATTACCTATTTTATATTATACTGTCCAAGATAATGGCTTAAACATTTTATTAATTTATTTAATCATATTATATTATGATTGTTTTCAATTGTAATCAGTATTATAAGTGTGTCTGTGATTGTTTTATTTGTTTTATTTATTGTACTAGTCATATTAGCATCATACTTTGCTCTTACAAGCTACATTGTCACAATGTAAAGTTAATAATTGTTTGTTAAGGTATATACACTGTACAGTTGATGTTGCTGTTACAACTTTGAAATTTATTATATAATCAGCTGCTGTGATAACACGTTCTGTATAATTAAGTTGTATTGATGTGTTGTTTTGAGTATATTAGAGATATAATTCTTTCGTTCATTGTTAGTATGCATTTACACTATTGTATTAATGTGTAAAGTAGTATCATTTGTTTAATAATTATAATTTTTGCACTTGTTTTGTGCTGTAATCAGTATTTACACATTATAACATTATTCTTTTGTGCATAGTTAGTTTATACACTCTGTAGCATTGTTTTTTGGTTTGTAGTTATTCATTATACTTTTGTATATTTGTACTCGTCTGTATATCTTAGATATGTGTATTATATTCAGTATCTGATAAGTAATTGCAATATCCAACATGTAACCACTGAATCTAATATGTTACATATAATCACTCAACCATAATATGTGTTAGTTATTATATTGTTCTGTATTTGTTCTGTTAGTTCTATCTGTATTATTATCATTATTATCATTATTATTATTGTTATTATAGTGTCCACAATTGTATTATTGTTTATAATACATGTTAAATGTTTTATTTATTTGATTTAATATGCTGTTTAGCATATATGCACTTGTTTTGAGTATTAATTGTTCAGCCATGATATTACTATATGTGTTATAATTTGATTTATGCTATAACATATGTATACTCATTGACAGTGTCAATCATTTGTACTATTGTAATGTTAATAACAGAAGAGTAGTGTTTGCTTTATTAATCTTTTTAACGTTTGTCTGTAGTATGATCAGTTAATTTATTATAACATGATCTCCATGATATTATAGAATATTTTAGCATTTAATAATCATAGTAAGTGATACTCATTGTAGTTTCAACATTGCCTGCATAGATTATGTTACTACTGGGCCAATAATCATAATCACTAAGATGACAATCATATAATGTCTGGGTTGTATGTAGTACAGTAGATTGTGTGTCTACAGCATATTGATTCACGTTTGGGATACTCAGACAGGTGAGTCAAGTTCTGCATTGTAGTATGCTGCATGTGTGCATGTGATGCATAGAACTGTATAGAGCATAGACATAGTAGAGTGTAGATAAAGCATAGGCAGGGAGCTCAAGGCTCATAACCTGTTAAGAAAGGGGGAAGAGAGGTTATGTGAGAGGCTTAGAGGAATCACACAAAGAGGGGGGATAGTGGACTTGGCTTGCTCTCTCACAGCTTGCTTCATTGTCCATTGATTAGTTAGTCTATATATACTATGTAGGTATGTCTCAGATGTAGAATGTATGATGGAAGGTATTCCATCATTGTTTGTCATTGCTTGTAATGTAGTTTATATCATCTGAGACATACTCTCATGTAGTCTTGTCTTAACAAGTTGACTAGTTACTTTAGTTTTGAATCCCCTTACAAAAGGGCACTACTTTAAGGAGTTTTGGTCTGAAAAGGGTCAGGAGACTGCTTTCAAAGTTATTAATACTGTTGTGAGTCTTTATTTTTTCTCTAATTATTTAATATCTAATGTATCTATAGTTTGAGAAGTACAACATACACTCTAGGCCAATCCCTGTACAGTCATCCCAGCCTGAGATTAGTCTTAGCACTTCTCATAAACCCTTAGAGAAGTCAGCTTCACTCCCCTATAGACACAAGCAGATGCAAGCAGCAGCTCTAGCAATGAGAAGACAATTTGGAGACAAGCCAAAGGATCCTCATGAAGAACTTACAAGGTACACTAATGATGTTGAAGATATAGACCCTAACAAGGGTTTGGATCTATTACTCTGGTGGAAGGTATTCTATTA
>NW_006760738.1:0-3632 GCF_000271605.1 Fomitiporia mediterranea MF3/22
ACATGGCACATGGAAAGGACTAGGAAACACACATACAACCATTGTTTCAAGGATTCTAAGACACTACAGGTACAAGGCAACACATATATGAACACTTCAGAGACACTACTACTAATTCTTAGAGCCACAAATCGAAACAACACTCTTAAGAAATACAGGCTGTTTACAGACAACAGGAATGTGTACCAGAACATCAGGAAAGGACCTGAGAATGTTAGACAATCAGAATATAACCAGCCAGATAGTATTATAGTTTACAAGGCAATGCAAATAGTAAACTGTACAAGCAGGACAATCTATCAAGCATTACTGGACTATAAACTACAACTACTCTTGGATACTGAGAAATATTTCAATCTAAACAATTCACACAGGTATTCTATTAAGTTAGAAGGCTACATCATACATTGGAAGACAGAAATCAGTACATTGAGTAAGGCAAAGTACATATACATCAGGAATAAGATGATACTGCTCCAGAATAAGTATCAGGCATGGAGATACATTGACAGCAATAGAAAGACACAGACATACACATACACAGTCAATTCTATTCAGTACAGGAAGGTATTCAAAAGCAAAGAACTGCTTCAGACAATTTCAGGACTAGTAGAATGTTCAGACATTCAGGCATATTAATTCTACAACATTGGAACAGACATTTCCATCTTCAGGATTGAAGAAACAGTCAGTAATGAGCACAATCAAAGTAATTCACATAGAACATTGTTCTATAAGGTACAATTGGATGTTACACTACAGAACTATTCAGTTCATGACAAAGAACTGTTGGAAAACACTAAAACCAGTTTGGAACACAAGGATATATTGTACAGAACACAGTTTCAGGAGAACATAAGGTATTACATTGTAAAATACACCTTCAGACAGTCAGGATTCATTGGAATAGACTCAGAACACTCTATCAGACGTATTATGAGCATTACAGGCACTCAAACAGATGTGCTAGTGTGTATATACTCAGGATACATAGTAAGGATTGTGTTATTCAAGCTACAAGATGACAATTACAATCTACAGGATGTAAAACTGTTACAATCTATGTACTACAATGATAGTAAGACACTACTGAGATCAGGAATGGATACACATTGTATGGAACAAAGTACAGAAGTTCAGAGGGTGACTTCAAGCCAGAGAACAGGTTTGGAACCTGGACAATCCACTCAATCCACTCAAACAGATTATCACACTGCTTCAAGGGAAAGCAAAGGTAATACACATACAGTCAGAGAATATCAGAGCAATAATGAATTAGCAATGATCGATCAGACTATTCAAGCATTCAGGTATGATACTTCAATGCTACAGAAGGAAACAGAGCATCAGGACACTCCAGGACATCTATTAAACAATGATACAGTTCAATCTACTCTAGGAATGAGTAGTTACAATCAGTTTGAAGTACAAAATCATGTAGAAGACCTCTCCAGACACTATAGATATGTTCTAGGACAGTACCAGACGTTTTATACTGAAAATGAAGTCATATTTCGACAAGAGGGTAAGAGGCACATGCATTACATTGTATACACACTCTTTGAGCATACAATCATGTTTGAACATACAATTTTCTTACTTGAGATACTATAGAATGATTTTGCAAAGGACTTTACAGTACTAGACAGTATCAGTACTATAGGAAACAGGACACATGATAGGTACACAAGGAAAGAATACATTAGTACAAGGACAAGAACACAGAAAGACAGGAAGTCAATGCTAGAACACATTGATCCACACATGGATTTGCCAAATGAACAAGGAATTAGCAGCATATACTTAGGACTTCAGGCAGTGCTACTGCACATACAGACAGGACATTTCATTAAGACATACATGGAACAACATAGTATACAGACAGTTACAGTACTCAGGAAAGTAGAGAACACTACTTAGACACATTGTGATAGAACATTACACCATGAGACAGTGAAAGTATACTCAGACAATTCAGGAATCGAATCAATCAACTTACAAAGACACGAACGAGTCAAGACACAAGGAAAAAGTATGAGAATACAGTAGGACATTCATTGTACACAGAGATACCACACATATAGACACATATCTAGTAATATTAGGCTCATACCTCACAATCTCATTGAATTCGAGACAATATTCTCATTCAAAGACAAATATTACACTCTAGGTTGTACTCTGTAATTAGTATTTAGACATTGAGCTCAACAGGATATCCAGTTTTGCATCACAGTTGGTTATTGTACACAAAAGAGTACACATTTGGAGATATTCTATTAATACAAGTACAAGGCATTACATTTGCAGGAACTAGTCTATTGGAAAAATCAAGGACATAGCAGAGGAATTTTGGAATACATCTCTACTACCTATTATTGCATTACTATTCTACAGGAGCAGAGAAACACACAAGGTCAGCTAGAAGCAGTAACACTAATACATTCTATTGAGGAAGAAGGCTATAGCTTCATTGATCAGGGATTTACCTCCACACTTCCCAAAGACACAGGAGAAGAGAATATTTGCAATTACCATGCTGCTGGAATTTCCACTTCTGTACATATTGATTTACACTGTGTGTCTCAGAGTACTCAAGAGCCAAAACACTATATCTCCCCAGAAATTCCACTGATTCTCTTCAAAAAGTGTTGTATTGATAGTAACAATCAAGAGGCAACTTTTCTACTAATTGACTATACAGTAATATTGACTATGTTTAATTCTATTAACGTTTTATCTAGTTTCACATAGTTCAGAACTATGCTACTCACTGTCCAGAACACTACCACTGCCTCAATACTCACTAGATCGACTTCGGATCACTTCAGAGAGGCAGTACTACATCACAAAAATGTTTCCCATATGTATGGGCAAGGTATTTTATTATTTACTTGTTACTAACTGTTACTTTTAAGTAAGTTCACCACCTTTTCTACTGATTTTTAGCATTTAGGACTAAATGCTAGAGGGCAAGTGTAAGGATTTGATTTACTGGTTTGTATTTTATTATTACTACATTGCTGATCGTGTCAGATCATTGTACAGTAGGACCCACAAGTGTATATATTCTCATTGTAGTTAGTTACACTTCCTCCTCATGTATCTACATGTGTATACCCTTATAAAAGACAGTATCAACTGCTGGGTAAAGGGGATTCTTTTCCCCTGACCCCTCACTCGAGTACTAGGTTATCCCAGTCAGTAGTTGAGTGAACTAAGGGCAATTAGAATTCTCTTGTGAGGAATAGTGAGTTGCCTTACAAAGAAGAACAACTAGTTACCTTTATTAGAACTGTTAGTAACATTAAAAGTGCCTGTATCTACTCAGGACAGTAGTGTAAGATAGTTGTAAGACTTAGGACACTGATCAAACACAAGTGTCTACTCTAACCAGTCAATAGTAGAGTTGTAAGCTTTGAGCCATTTGAATCTAATAAAGACATTTGTCTTTCTAAGGTTAGTAACTCTGAACTTAATACTTTCCTTATAATTCTAAATAGTTATCTGTAGTTGGACAAACTTAGTGATCTGACCATTCTGGTTTAGGGTTCTGTCTGTATTGTATACTAGGATTGAAAGTAGAACACATTAAGTAGGAAGGTAGTGTTCCTACATAAAGGTCTTATTAA